>NW_015505592.1:144416-198890 GCF_001515645.1 Sinocyclocheilus grahami
ATAAATCGCAGCATGTTTCAGATGAAAAAACGCGACTTCTATTTCGTAGAAATAAAGCGCGTGATTACAGTACTAAGAGCAGCAATGGAGCAGCTCTAATGCTATTAAATTAAAGATGATGTAACAGAGCAAAAAAATGAACAGTGAAAGTAACAAAAACTTGTAAAATACATTTTATTGGGCATAATTAAGTGTGAAAATAACCGAAGGATATACAGTGAAATCAAAAATTATTCAGAGACCAGATATAATTTTTGATATTTTTTTTACTAGTGGGTGCAGGACACTATAGTTCATTTATGTAAGTGAGGATAGCAAAATAAAGTAAACTGTGGCAAATCATACCCAAAAATTCTTCATACAGTGGACTACCAGTAAGATTGATACAAATGTGGGTCCAAAAATTATTCAGACAGAGTCTGGTAAAAAAATTTAAGTTCAGGTTTGCATGAACCTGGATGACAGCATGCCCAGGAGACTACAGGCTGTCATTAAGGCTAAGGGTTGCCCGACAAAGTATTCATAGTTGTGTAAATACTGTCATACTAACAGCTGTCTGAATAATTTTTGGTTGATTGTAATTATTACATACCTTTCTATCAAAGTTATCTAACATTATCAAGCTGAATTTGTTCTGACACAGTTTAACTCGGAGTACTTGTCATATTGTATTACCATTTTCTAAACTATAGCGAATAAACTGTGATAATGGGAGAAATGTTGAAGGGGTCTGAATAAATTTTGGTTTGACTGTCTATTTGATAAATGAAGTTAACCAACTAACATTATACATACCTTTTGGTTTCTGTACCCAATATTACATTTTTTTTTTTACAAATGCAATAAAAATATCGGTATCAGTACTCGGTATCGGCAAGTACCAAAAATAAAAGTATCTGTATCGAGCGAGTACTGGAAAAAGTGGTATCGGTGCATCCCTATATATAATCCTTTTTAATGAAATTTACGCAAGGTTTAATTCTAATTGATTTTAAATGGACACACGACATTATCTGCAATGATACAACAGCCAAGCCTCAAAGGAAAGATGTTAAAGAATGACTGATAAGTAAGAATTCATCTAGTTACAAACTAGCATATAAAGCAGGTGCTAGAGAATTAAATCAGTTAAAACCGTAGACTCTCAGAATTGAAATTGAACTTTATTCCTCCATCTGTGTTAGTTCTTGCTAATTTCCATCTTGTCTCACAGAGCGAATGGTGCATTGCTGAAATGCCACTAGTACTGCATCACAGTGGGCTGTGAGGGGCTTGTAAATGCTTTCATTCGCTCACTCCCAGAGCTCTGTCATTATTCCATTATCCTGACAGCCATTTTATGTTTCCTCCGCAAACCACCTGCCAAAATATGACCAAGATATGTTACATCATTCCGCCCCATTCCACAGGCTTTCAGAAGTAGGACACAGCACTTCAATCTTAATCCTTGTGTAAAGCGACTACAGAATCTCTTGAGGTTCAGGGAATCATTCCCAAGGGGCATTTACTAATGAGATGATTCTAACCTCTTGGTCTTTCAGAATAATGGGCACTGTAGTCTGTGGTCATCTTTAATTTGCGTTGCAGAGATGAAGTGATCATTTAGTGGCATTTACAGGGACCCTGAGGCACAGTGTGGTGGAAGGAGTGATGCCCACCCATATGGTCTTTAAAGGATTGCTGGGCAATATTTTTTTTTTTATGGGTAAAGATTTTTCCAGTTGTCCTTGTGTCTGATATTTACATCTCGGCCTTACACCATAGATATTGATGGACATTCCAGGAGATTTTTTTTAAGATCCCATTGCTTGTGAGACCTTGATCACACATAAGATTTGGTTTGTGGTATATGTAGATGATAAATGCAATAAATTGGAACAGCAAAGAAAAGTGTATGGAGCAATCTTGGTATGAATCTAGGTAAACAATTACAAAAGGCAAACAGTCACTAATGCTTAACCCTGAAAAGTGACCCTGAAAAAAGGCTTAACCCACAAATGCTTAAACCGTGACATTAAATAATAGAAACAAAATTTGGATTTGGAATTTGGAGCTCATATTGGAAAAATATAAAAATTCTATCCAGTGGCCCAAAGTGAGAAAAAAATATTTTTACATGGCAAAAAAAAGAGAGATTAAATTCTTATTAGAACAGATCTTTGGTTTAAAAATAAATCCCCTTTCTTAGTATTTTGTAAGATTTAGAAGTTAAGGCTGGAATACACTTTACACTACATGACTTTTAAAATCTGAACAGATTTTTTTTTAAACACTAGGCATCATGCACTTACCAACTTTGAAAATAGTGACAAAAGAAAACTGTCCATCATACACAACACGACTGAGGATCATACACTACCAGACTTTCAAGTTGTTCCGATCACAACAAACTCATGCAGAAACATGGGCCTTGTTGTGTTCTAAAATTGGCTGAAAATATAGAATGTGTTTGATATCCTCCGATTGGATGGAATCATAGTCTGAAGCTAAAAATCGGAGTCTGTGACCATCAAACACTACACATTTTTTCTATGAAATCCATCATCTCAAATCTGCAGACTGGCTCTGATTTTCGGCAACTAGAGTCAACTTCTCCAGATTGTAACACGGGTGAAATTGTGGCAAAAATTGTATAGTGTATTCAAGGCTTTAAATAAAACTCAAATTTGTTGCCGTTCCGAAATGCAAATGCATGGAAGTTAAGTTTCTGATTCAGGTTTAAAAATTATTAAAGACTCTTAGAACACTAATATGTTGTGTAGGTGTAAACATACAATATACACTCTCAATTAGATCATCCGAATACGAATTCATAGATACTAAACATGGTAGAGTTATATATATGTAAGCTGACAGGAGTGTGTTTCGATTATAAGCCTGCATAACAGTATACAATTTCAAAGACAAAATACACGATGACAATAATATACCCAATGACCTGAAGGATCATGTGTGTTCATTCAAAGAAAGGTTTTCCTATTAATTAATTAGCAAAGAAAAGTCCTTCCCTTGTGGATTTTCCCTATGGGCAAGGAAGCGATTTTCTTCACCTAAATTCCAGGAGGTCGTAAATGTATCGGGTGTCAGGGTTACCATGGAACCAGGGGCCTGTTCGGCTTCCTGGGGTGTTACAGAGTATTTGTTAAATCTAGCTAACAAAATATATAGTGTGTTTGAGTGGTCCAGACGCTACAAGAGTGAGACAAATCCAGCATGATTTACTGCAAGTAAGTTAGCACAGATTCTGTGCTGCTCTAGAAAACCTTGTAATATAACAGCTATTGCACAGAATGAGACAGAGGCAGAATGGCATTGGGATGGAATAAACTACATTTAAAATCATTATCAAGCTCCTGTCAAGATTTTACATTTTATTGAGGCTACACTCATTGATGTAGGTCTACAATTTCAGTTTCTAATGAGCGACAGCTGCTGAAAAGCCTGTAGTAGGGTACTGTGCTGGTTTGTACTTTAAGAAAAAAAAGTGTTTAAAATCTTTACACTTGCATGAGATCAAGACTCCTGTATCTGTAGCCTAATAAATGCTGTATATCTGTTGCCCCACTGTTTTGAAATAATTTCTATGGGGAATAAGCGGAATAAAACACAGGGTACCAAAAGATTACTTCGATATCTTGATGTATCAAAGACAAGGGGTGATTGTAGGCATAAAGAAAAACAAAGAATCTAAAACCTCAAGGTGATGTTTTTTAGGTATTCAAGTTAAATTAAAAGAAAAGATTCTGAAGATGCAAAGCAAATTTTAACTTCATCAAATCACGGTTACCGCATTTTCAGTTGTAGTGGACATTGTGTACAGGAGATATAGGTTAGTTTGTAAAGGAGAAACACCAGACCGTCAGCAATGCCTTTGCAGTCTTTGCAGCGGTTTGACTAAATCAAAATGAATGTTTTAGAAATGCAGACAAATTTTGTTCAAATTGGACAAACAGCCTATGACGAGTTGAAATGACAAAAATCTGAGATATACATTTTGTAGGCCTTGACTCAAGGATTTTTTTTGGATTTCTAGCCTTTTATGGTTATAGAGGTAAGAACCAAACCACAAATAGTCTTATAATGGCACCACAGAGTTTCAGAAAGATGCGGGTCTGTGTGCCTGCCCGGAGTAGATGTGCACCATACTGCCAAGCTTGGCATCTCGAATGCCAAGACACTTTTGACAGAAAACAAAACAAAAACAACAAAGATGAAGAAAATGAAGACAAAGAGGGAAAACAGCAGAAACACAATACGGTTCCAGTGCTGGAAGTTAACTTTGGTATCTGGACCCCCAAAACATCCTATAGTAGCTTAGGCTTTCAGACATGGGAGAATACGTAGGTGTGATTCTCAGAAGATTCATCAAACTGGCACTGAGAATAACATTCAATACCAGCCTAATAACAGGCCAAGGCCTGCGGTGAGCACCGCTTCAATCAGCATTCAGAAACATCACATAAACCAATCCAACTGGAATTGATTTCATCGTTCTGTATTCTGAGAGTGCCATATGCTCCTGCGCCCACTCTCATACGGACCTGATCACATTAAGACAATGAGATTGGAGGACCTCTAATAAGAAACGCACATCCACAGGTGCATGAAGATTATATTTAAAAATCAAACTGATATTGGAAACACTTACTAGAGGCCAAATGTTTATTTATGCCCTTTATTACATAGTATATAGAGATGCTTTGGGTGGCTTACTGATCCAAGAACTCACAATCACTCAGAAAAGCAACAGAAATCCTCTCTGCAACAAGTCACATGATTTGAGGTGTCTAACACCTAAAGTTTTTGAACAGACTCTTAACCGAAGTATAAAAAGGTACACAAGTATGAGCGAGAGTTGCTTAATTCTCCGCGACTCAAGGAAGAAACACTTTTTAATAGGCATAAAATCACACACACTCATATGATAAAAGAGGAAAGGCTGTGGGTCTGCACTTCTATCATAGATTCGTTAACATCTAGCCTTGAGCTAATGTCACAGAAATGTGATGCTTCAGTTCACCACTGAGAAGCCGTGTGAACAGCGCGGGTGATAGCGGCTGAGAGGCAGAGTGTGTAATCTAATCGTGCCTCGGTATCACGGGTGTGTGATCCGCATCTCTCTCATGCCTCAGCACTCGACGCCGCATAAATGCAGAGTATCACATCTGCAACTGAGGAGTGAATGCTCATCTCAGAGCTCAATGATGCTACAGCTCAATGCATATTCGTGTGTGCTAGATCTGATTGTTTCAGTTACTTTCTCCAGGGCTCAGATCTGACAGAGTAAAATGTTTGGACACAGTCTATCAATCGTCATTTGTGTGCAATGCTACTATAATACCAACAATACATGCAAGAAAAATCAATGACATCATTCTATGAAAGCATATTCCATAGAAGTGAAAAAAAATTCACTTGAATCCCACCTTAATCTCCACATAAGTCAAATTTGTTTGTAATGTGCAAAATATTTCTGTCTAGCACAGGGGTGTAACGCAAAACTTTCCCCGTCAGTGAACTATCGTTTCCAAATGTGCCCCTTTCCACTCTGACCTCTGGAACAGCCCTAAATTCCTGATTACGTGGTATTTACACATTTTGACCAATTTTTCAATTAATTAAAGATGGGGGCGATTAGGGACACTGCTGACAGAGTTCCCAGGGCTCCTCTGGGATATCTTCAGCCTGAGGCTAAGATATAAATCCAGCATGCTGAAACTCAGATAGAGTAGAAGAGTCAGCATTTTCAGGGTGCCCGTCACTGTGAAATATAAAACCAAAAATCAATGTGTTGAGTGACACTTGCTGGTTGTCAAGTTAATGTGACACTGATAGTGGTGTAGCTTAGTGGTTAAACATCTAGGCCAGTAACTGAAAAACATTGTAGTTCAAGTCCCAGAAGGGGCAAATCAATAGACCATCATGACTGTGTCATTCAGGAAGGCATTTAACCTTAATCTAAGACGGGAATTACCCAATAAAAAGTGCATTGCTAATTGCTTAAGTACAGGCATCAGCTAAAATCCTAATCTCTAAAACTGGTGACAGGCACAGAGCTTGGTTAAAAGCACACATTGTACACAAAACTGACTCCTCACCTTCCAAAAGTAAAGGTTTTTTTTTTTTTAAAGAGTTTGTCTTAAGTTTGAGTTTTTTTTTTTTATCAGTTTTGTTCGAGGCTCTAAATAGTAAGTAAACGAAATATTCACAAGCAGAACTTTATAGAGAGAACTTTTTTTATAAATCCATTCAAACAACCCATTGACTTTGGGATGACAGAACCAGAAATGCACTGAAGCACTCTATATTCTGCTTTTTAATTTATGTCTGTAAAGTAATCAGTAATTTTTACTTTTGGAAGACAGATATTCTGATTAACCTTTAAAAAAAATAAACAAATAAATACCACATATTTTTGCATGCAGTCTGAGACTGCCGTATAGAGATTGCCAGAACATTATATGGCATTTGCACAGGACGCTGATCGCGTTTGGATGAGCGATCAGAACAAAAGCCTAAGTCATTGCCAGTTTGGTAATTAGTGTTTAGTAGGTGGGCTAAAGTTGCCATTCATCCTCAGCCAAAGGTGCCATGTTTCCAACAGGCGTTGCCACAGGAACACCAGCTGGTGCCGTGGACCAGCTGAACCTGGCTGACAGCCAAGAAGGCAGATGCACATGGTGACCTGTAAAGGCTGCTGGGATATCAGACACAGATTTACCCAGACAGCTGGGAAAATGGTTGGCAGGGACTGAAGGAAGGAAAGATATGAAGACAGAAAGTGGCACATTGAAAGACAAAGGAACAGATGGATGAGTTTCAGCAGGTAGTAAAACATCACCACATACCGGCACCAGCACCGATCAAACTGACCACCCTTTGCTAACCACTTACAATTATTCCCTGTAAAACTGGGGTGTACAATCCAGCTCCTGGAGGTTTAGCTCCAACCAGCCTGGAAGATTCTGATAATCCTGAAGACCTTGATTAGCTGGTTCAGGTGTGTTTGATTAGGATTGGAGCTAAATTCTGCAGGATTAGACAGCCCGGTCCTAAAATCATTCATTTAACTTCCACATTGTGACATTTCCAAATCAAATAGTTGAAATCCAACTTATTCAGATATAAAATATGTCATACTTCAACTGTACAACATCTGTAATAGTGGTCGGAAACATGTCAAATAAAACATTATAGTAGACCTTTACCAACCAGTTACATTTTTTGAGTATTGTTTTTATTGCCTGTATTTCCTGCTCTGTATTTTTTTACAGCAATGACAAAAGAAATCATATTTTTATTAAAGTTGCAAATTTGCAGCCTGAACTGAATGGGATTTTAAAAAATAAATAAATAAATGCAAATAAAAATAATAATAATAATAATAATAATAATAATAATAATAATAAGACAAGAAAATATATATTTGTATATCCTTGTGAGTCACAAAAACAACTATCACTCTTGCAGAAACATTAGTGAAACTTAAGCAAAATTCTGCAGGCGAAAAAGGTCCATTGCCTATTGGCAATAGAATAGTGAAGTATGAAGCACAGCTAAACTCACACAGAAGTCACTTTCAGACCAAGCAATTATCTGTTGGTCAACACAGTGAATCTGAGTCACCAATTTAAACCTGTTGCGAAATCAACATAGGGAAAACTTTTGCCCATACGCAAAAATCTCAATCATGTGGATTTCTATTGACTTGATTTCACCCACTAAAAATTAGCCAAACAATGGGAAACGTGACCACCCCTTTCTAAGCTGGTATATTTCATGAATTCAGAAAGACTTAGGAACTCAGAAGTTACTGGTTGGAATCAGTCTGATGAATCCTTCGGTGAACAAGCTCACCGAATCAATCAGACGTCATTACTTCCTGTGATGTCTGTCTTGAAATAAAGCAGATATTAAGCACTCAAGTGCTTAATAAACTTAAAATCAGTAGCACTATTGACTGGTTGTTCATACGCACAGTTAATTACCCCAGGAATTACTGAGTAATATCTGAATTAACCATGCGTTTAATAGTTTTAAATGTGTCATCAAAGGCCAACTGTACCATACAAATGAGCAAACTGTGAAATGGAGAGGCTTCAGAACCAAGGAATACAGCCATCATGCCCAATTAAAAAGAGAAAAGCCTCATTGCTTGTATGGAAGTGCCGAGAAGATATAATAGATCAAACAGGTATTTTTTTAATAATTAATAATGTTTTGTTCCATTGTTTCTGGTTGTTCACCCCTAATCTGTATCATCTGGGAAAGGAGTCTGTTTGACTTTAAAATGCAGTACTTTAAGCTCTGCTGGGTGATAAGCTTTATGTTGCCTTCAGATGGATGGCACAACATTAAAAAACGAGAGGCTTCTCACCTTTATCTTGCATAAGCAGAATAAGAACAGCACCGCCACTCCCAACCACAAAGTCACAGACAGGAATAGCTGACTTGGGTTAAAAATTCACTTAGCCTCTGCCATTGCTCATGATGCAGAAGGTGGCCCCTCAGTGATTGTCACCCTGTCTCACACAAGCTTCTTTCCCCCGCAAGCTCTTGATTAGATTATTTTTGCCTGTCCCAGGAGTGGCACGGCACACTCTAAATATTAGCTTTTTGACTGGCCCATAATCAGCTTGAGGAATGATCTAATACTCAGCAGCTAATGGCAACTCCTGTGACAGCTCGCCTTTCTGGAAATTAATTTGGCCTTTTTCACCGGCTCGCCCCGCTGACTAACACACTCCTCTCAATCTCTCTGCAACACAAACACACTCACACACACTCAAACAGACAACCCATTCCTTTTTAACTCTTTTCTTTTAGTGTCACGATTTAGATTATAGGTGCCTAAACGTTTTACCATGAAGGGCCAAAAACTTTAATAAGGTAAGGGGGGGAAAGTACATTTTCTTCAAGTACATATCTGTTCAAAAGTTTTGGAAGAATATGCAGGAAAAATAAAGTGTACTGAGTGTGTACATTAGTAAGTCCCAGTCCCAACACTGAACTGACTTGAGCTAATTAATGACACTGTTGTCTTTTAGAGCTGTTTTACAGCAGAATTTGAACTCTAGAGTCTCTATAGTTTAGTTTCCATAATTGATTCCACTTCCCTGTTTATCTCTGTGAAGCTGATTTTACACAATATGTAAGTGCCATAGAAATAAACCGGTTTCTGCAGGTTTTGTGAAGGTAAATTTAAAACTTTAAAGGGGTGGTTGACTGGGATTTTCTAGGCTTGATTGTGTTTATGGGGTGCAGTCTAACATGTGTTCATGCTTCGTTTTTTAAAAAACACATTCTTTTTCACATAATTTTCCTTTATTCCACACCGATCTGTCCCTTCTCTAACAAACGCCTCGATTATTTCCTGTTTTTATGAAGCCCCTCCCTCAGAAATACGCGATGGGCTGAGATTGGTCAGCTGGCTCAGTGTGTTGTGATTGGCTAAACTGCCTCTAGAGCGCGTCTGAACATCCCGCCCCTCAAGCTCAGAATGTGCTTCGGTTGTATTGTAAACAATGACGTCCTCTATATTGCTTATCAATTTGAGCCCAATTGAGATGCAGAGAATATTAATGAAGAGGATCGCACAGAAGAGAGAGATGCAGAGCAGGGCGAGGCCAGGAACAGGATGAGAACGCTGCTTTAGAACATTGGTTTTGAAACTTGTGAATCCATTAGAATCGTTAGAAGACAGAATCGCGATTCATGTATGAACAGATTTTTACATGCACCTCAAGTTTTCTCTTCCTCTTCTCTAAAGCAGCGCAGCATGGCCTCGCCCCCTTTGCTGCGTGTTCCCGGGGGCGGGGTTTATCTGGGTTTGTGACGTAACGGACCCGGGAAGAAGCTCATTGTAGTCCCTTACCAGCCATTTTTGTAGGCATTAAACTGCCAGAATTTTAAAAGACGATATCTCCGTTTGCATTGAACTTTCAGCGCTGCAACTTTGCAGATATTGTTTAAGCTCAAACAGCAACATTACACACTAACTAGCGTTAAAAAAAAGTGAAATCGCAATCAACCACCCCTTTAAGATCAAGTAAAGAAAGTAAATCAAATCACAAAACCCAAATTGAAAAACAAAAAAAAGTGAGGTTATCATTAAAACAAGAAATATCTGCCAATAGCGAAAACAAGTTTAGGGAAACCATAAAAATGGGAAAACAAGGCTTTTTTTGCAATGCATGCAACATTTAATGCATGACTCCTCTACCTTTTGAAGGCCTCAATTTGTGAAAGTCTGAATGAAGGCTTTAAGACCTTTTTAAAACCCGCAGAAACTGTTTTATTTACAAATTTAAAAAAAAAAAAAATTTTTTTGCAGTGTAGTTTGCAACAAGTAACCAAGATGACAGAACATAAACAGACATAAGTTTCTTACCCTCTTTGTCATCGTGTCGTATGATGGTGTCCTGGATGACGTCTGAAAGCGTGAAGCTGATTCTTTGTTTTTTGCGGTTGGTGGACCGGGGCTTGGGGAAGCTCTGCTTCTGTAGCGTCCGCTCGCGCTCGTAGTAGACCCTCAGCTGCTCGCAACGCATGCGTCTGACCAGCCTCTGACGCTGGCCCAACGGCAGAGACTCCAGCAGACACTGGTCTATCTCCATGTTCTGCCTGAACACGTTACATAGCTGAAAACAACCTACACAGAGGGAAAGAGGAGAGGATGTGCAGATGGTTGAGGTAAGAGATATGAGGGAAGAGTGGAAGAGGGAAGAAGGAATAAAATCAGTTAACAAATACATAGCATTTATCTTTTCAATAAAAGTTCTTTAATATATTTGTCAAGGTAAAGAGTGCCTTCAGATATTTCTTTTTTAAAGAAATATAAATTATTCACAAATATCATCAAATGTTTTGGGATTCAAATCACACCACATGACATTTTACAACCTGAACTAACCTTGCTTTGTCATAAACCGGTCTCTCTATCTATAACTTATCTAATATTTTAAGAGACATATTGACCTTGACACACAGTCATGTGTCTCCAGGGCTCCTCTCCATGATATCATTTCCCCTTTTTTGGGGGTGGGTCATTAAGGTTTGTTAATTCGAAAATTAATACTTTTCTTCAATAAGGAGTCATTAAATTGATCAAAGGTGACTGTAAATACATGTATAAAATACAAATGATACCAAGCATTCTGAATCAATCCTGATAAAACGGTATCACAGTTTGCACAAACATATTAAGCAGCACAACTGTTGTCAACATTGATAATAATAAGAAGAAATGTTTCTTGAGCAGCAAATCAGCATATTAAAATGATTTCTAAAGGATCATGCGGTGAAATTTCAGCTTTGCCATCACAGGAATAAATTCCATTTTAAAATATATCCAAATAGAAAATAGCCATTTTAAATTGTAATATATTACAATATCACCGTTTTCACTGTATTTTTAATTAAAGAAATGCAGCCTGGGTAAGTAAAAGGGACTTCTTCAAAAGCAGCTTTTGAATGGTAGTGTATTTGGTCTAAGAAATTATACAGTTTTTTAGCATGATTGAAGCTTAAAATAGCAATTTATGATTATTAATATCAGATTTTACTGTATCTTAAAATGTTACTGATACGTAATCTTGTCAAAAAAGTCTATGCTTCATCCAATCTGACGGCTTAGTGAAACGTAATTAATTTAATTATAATTTTGATAAATGTAATTCTGCTTTGAAAATGTGGCACTTTTGTCACACTATTTTCATCATACTATATTTGGGATGTACTAATTCTACTCTAGCATACTATATAGTACAGACAGTATATTAATTAGCATGCAGTCTTTATCTCCTCTGCTTAACCACTAAAGTCAGGATAAGACTGATGCCAGATAGACAGGTATGTGTATTTCTCAAAGCTCAGTCCATTCAAATCTTATCTGGCACACTCTGCTAGCGTGTCCGTTTAACCTTGAGAGAGCTGAGACTCCACTCACGGCACTAGACTCAATTATCATGACTCTGCATTTCTCCTGCAGTAGCATGGAACAAAGCCAATGCCATCCTGTACACGCACTGTAAAGAACTGCTGAACGCTCTAGGATCTGGAAGGGGCTGTAAATAAAAGGAGAAAACTGTACCCACTGAGATTGAGGTTATTGTAGGGCATTTATTAAACAATTAGTGGCATGAACCTCCAAGAGAACACAATTAAATAATTGGGTAAATTATGGAAATATGGAATAACAAACACTGCATGATGATTAAACTTAATCCATTATTAACACAGAACTATATGTCCAAGCAAACAAATTGATGCAGCAGCCACTAAACAAACTGAATCCACAGTACACAGAAAGTGTCTCAACCCGTGGTCAACTTTGATGCACCTTCATGAATTCTTCAGATATGACATCTCTGCTGTTGAGTTTAACTTTTATTATTATATAGTAGAGAGATGATAGGTAATTGGTGAGGAAAGAGAAAATGTGCTCTGAATGTGATGCTAAAATAAGTTCAAATTTCACTCACAGACACAAGTGGATGTATTCACCATTTACATTTAAAAGGACATTTTTATGCTGATAAATAATTAAAGGTTTAAAATGTTTGCGTCAAACTGGCTGCCCTTCTCCTCAAGGTTCGTTTGCTGCAATCACAGAGCTGCTCAATCATTCTCTCACACTTTCCATCTATCCTCAGCCTGCAGCTGAGCCAGCGCCAGCCACACACATCATGCATTATGAAGTCACTCACCACCCACCTCACCCGGAGAGAGATGAAGAAGAAATATCTACAGAGAAGATGAGCTCATGTTAGAAGAGAGGCTGAGTGTGTGAGATCTCCAACTAAAAAAAAACTTTGGATGAATTACAAGGAGTTTATTTGACCTTGCTGACGCGGCCGCTTCTATCACGGCAATCACACGCACATCAATCCCCTCCCTCGAGGCGGTGTTTCAGGAACGACAGCAGGAAGAACGGCTTCTCTCTCTCCCTCCAAGACACGGCGTTGTGCAAATCTGTAATTACGCCGATAATTCAGGTCACCAGAAGCCCTTCAGCCAGGGAAATAAAAGTTTGAAAGTCTGCCTTTGTAGACAAATTAAAGAGGGAGCTCTTTCTGCCCTCTCTCTTCTATTCACACACCCACATTGTGTCATAATGTTTCACATGCCTGTTAAACAGCCAAAAACCCCACTGACAATACTGCACCTTTCCCAGGGTCACAATGCCAGCCATCATATTTTATTCTATTCTATACATGAAACGGCTTCTGATGAAGACACAAGGATCAGTTCTATACAGTCAACTGAACCCATCGTGACAGAAATGATCTGTTCTATTCTATGAACAGCATATGATGAGGACAGAAGAATCTATTCTATCCATTGTCATACAATATATCGTGGTCGGTAAGATTTTTTAGTGTTTTTGAAAGAAGTCTCTTATGCTCAGAGGCTGCATTTATTTGATCAAAATAGTAAACAGTTACAATTTAAAAGAACAATAACAAGAAACTTTTGGACTGTAGCATCATTAAAACCATATATTCGGTTTTATTCAAAAAACAGCTTCCAATGAAGAAAGACCCTTCTGTTTTATTCATTTAACAGAATCATCAGACATCATCGGTTCTATTAATGGAACTGCTTATGATCAAGACAAAAATATCTATTATTTTCTGTTCCATTTGTGACCCTGGACCACAAAAGCAGTCTTAAGTCGCTGGGGTATATTTCTAGCAATAGCCAAAAATACATTGTATGGGTCAAAATGATTGCTTTTTCTTTTATGCCAAAAAATCATTAGGATATTAAGTAAATATCATGTTCCATGAAGATATTTTGTAAATGTTCTACTGTAAATATATTAAAACTAATTTTTTTTATTAGTAATATGCATTGCTAAGAACTTCATTTGGACAATTTAAAAGGCAATTTTCTCAATATTTAGATTTTTTTGCACCCTCAGATTCCAGATTTTCAAATAGTTGTATCTCGGCCAAATATTGTCTTATCCTAACAAACAATACATCAAAGGAAAGCTTATTTATTCAGCTTTCAGGTGATGTGTACATCTCAATTTCGAAAAATTGACCCTTATGACTGGTTTGTGGTCCATGGTCACATTTATTGATTCAACAGAACCTCTTCTGTCATCAGTTTTTCAAAATTATGTGAAAAAGAATGTGTTTTTAAAAAAACGAATCATCATCTGATGAAGACAGCAATATATATTCGATTCCGTTCCATTCATTTAACAGAACTTGCACAAATTATGTATTCTACTATATTCTACTAATAGAACTATCACATATAAGGTCAAAAATCTATTTAATAGAACTTATAGTGTTTCCCAACCTTGTTCTTGGAGGCACACCAACAGTGCCTTAAATTTTTGGAACTCCTCCTAATCAAACACACCCGAGTTGGTTAGTAGAGGTCAGATAAAGCAGTCATCCAAAATGTGATCTGTTGGTGTGCCTCTAGGAAGAGGGTTGGGAAACACAGCCTCAAAAGGCAGAACTCTATTCCATTCTAGAGACAGATGGAACATGGAATGTGATGTGAACAACGGAAATTAAAATTCTGTTAGACAAAATGTCCATTCCACAACCTGTCCAAACTGCTTCTCTCAAAGTCCTTGTCCGTAAGAACATAAGAGGTCAGGCACATAACATTTAAAATGGCAATTTGATGTAATAGACTATGGGGACCTTTTATAGCTGTGAGTGAAAGTAGTGTTTCAGTAACCTAATTTGACTCCTAAACCATAAAAATGGAACACGACTGCTGAGCTCTACTGGATCTCCAGGTCAATAGTGAAGAAAATGCATTAACATACTTAAACTTCAAAAGACAATGGGCCTCATTCATGAAACATTCGTAAATATAGGAGTACATTCTGAGTAATTTGCGCGTAAAACGGACCTTCCCGAAAACTCTCCTCCAAGTTCACAAACACTTCATACACATCAGATTTGATCGTTAAACATGTGTATGTTAATGAATTCCAATAATTTGTAAACAGGGCGCTTGTGCACGCTCATTCACAATTAGCATAATCCCCCCCTATGAATTACAGCTAGCAAATTGCTTGTCCAGGAACGCAGTGGACTATTCTGGTCTACTTTCTCAGGTTTGGCTCCAGTATATTGCATAAATGCAAAAAAAGACTAATAGGCCATATGCCTAACAATAAATATTCAAAAATGTCAGGTGCTCTTCTTACAACGGCCAACTGGTGGCACTGGAGAACGCTTTGGTGGCACAGCGTTTTTCTAGCTGAGACACGCTGGTTGCTATGATTTGAAATCCACGGCAGTAGCGTATTACTAGCATCTCATTTTGAAGAATATTACGGAATATAAAAAAGCAGTAACCAGCAATATTAACTTCTCTATTGTTGTTCAGTTGTTGTACAAGTGGTATGATTGGATGGCTGGGTAAAAAGTGACCGTGACAAGCGCTGTGTTTTATCCAAAGCTAAACAGTTTATCAACTCTCAGCTACAAAAAAATTATAAGTCCGGCCCAACGACCTTGTAAAATATTATAATGGCAGTGCATCAAATTCAGTGTCATCAGTTTGCCTAAATGAACACAGAACGTTTTATGCACCATTTACACGTGGTAGGGAGCAGGTGTAAATTTCTTTCCTACCAACTAACATTTTGAAAATGCGAACATTTTTATGAATTTGAATGTTTACGTCAGAACAGCTTTACAAACGATTTACACAAAAATTCGTTCTGCTCTTGTTTCATGAATGAGGCCCATTGACTGTAATCTTTTTTCCAAGACCCGAAGCGCAAAAAAAAAAAAAAAAAAAAAAAAAAAACAGACAGCTAAAACATTCAAATATATTATATTTCCACATTCAGATGTCAGAAGATCTTGAGGGAAAAACAGCCCTCTGAGCTGGTTATGAAGTTAAGTCAAGGCTATGTTTTTAACACAAATACTGCTAAAGTAAATGCATCTTGCTTTATGGATGTTCAGGAGTTTTATTGGAAATCAAGACAAGTACTGATAAAGAAAAAAATTTTTGTGGGGTTTGAGAGGTGATGTACTCCCTGCTCGGAGTTGTGATGATAGAAAGAGAGCATGACTGATCCGGGAGAGATGACTATCTGCTTACAGCATCCCACCTGTTACAAACGGACACTGAAGACAACATATGCCATCATTCAGCGAGGCAATTTGCATAAAGTCTGCTTTACTGTGTATTACACTGTGGGGCACATGTGAAGGGAGGGGTTGGATGCTAAACAAAGCGGCATATGGGACGCATGAACTAGAGAAAGGCAGTTTATAAGTTAAAAACAGCCTCAGGACAAAAGACAAAAACAGAGAAAGTGAGCGAAAGACAAACTGATGTCAAACCACAAATGACGTAAGGCCAACAAGAACATGCCAAAGTGTAGGAGGACTCTGAACGATATCGGTTTAACGGTTAAATTCCTCCTATTGCATACATAATCATGTTTTCCATATTTTAGATTAATAATAAACTGACCAAAAGTAAGAAATGCAACAAATGGGAACAGGAATTATGTAGCGACCAAAACAAAAATAAATAAAAGTTAAAAAAAAAACTATTTGAGACACATAAAAGACACATTTGTCTGCTCTCTTTGCAGCATACGGTACAACTCATCCATTAAAAAAAAAATTAAGTAATAAACACCAACAACAATAATAAATGTGTATATTTTTTTAATTATATATTTAATTTTTAATAACTAAAACTGTAATCCACTTGTGTCTATAAAACATTAATATTGTGAAATATTATAATTTAAAAACTTTTTTCTATGTTAATATATTTTAAAATGTAATTTATTGCTGTGATGGCCAAGCTGAATTGTCAGCAACATTACTCCAGTCTTCACTGTCATGTTCCTTTAGAAATTATTCTAATATGCTGATTTGGTGCTCAAAAAATACTTATCAATGTTGAAAAAAAGTTATGCTGCTTAATATTTTTGTCTCAAGTTGTGATTTATTTCAGGATTCTTAAAAGGAATAGAAAAACAGCATTTATTTGAAATAGTAAAACTTATATATTATTACAAAACATTTCTAGCACTTTCTATAAATAAAAACATTAATTCCTACATTAAAGTTATGGTTAATTATTCATATTTCCCCATGAGCTGATTCGCTATACTGACTAAATACTTTTTTTTCCCCACTGTATCATCAGTTTCTGTTGACTGTCAGAAGAAGAAAAAAAAAAAAAAAGCAACTCCTTTTCACCCCCCATTTCAATATCTCTCCCCAAGATCTGCAGCAGAATAGGACGCAGAAGCAGAATTATTCATCCCTCCAATCTTGTTCTGTTCTACATTCTGATGCTGCCTTCACTGAGGAAAGCAGACGGGCTCTCTTCTCCCTCTGTGCTGACTCAGTCTCTCTCTGATAAGACTGAAGATTAAATACATTTTTAAATAAGCTCTGGCACTGCAGTTAAATAAGCCTTTGGTTGTAAAAGAATCCAATTACCCTAAAATCAGTTCCATGGCTTTTCTCCTTTGTCTCTCCGATGCAAACCTCCGAGGAACCAGAGAAGGTCTTCACACTCCTGGCCTCTCACCTAACATCTGACAACATCCATACTGGAGCATTTATTCGGTAATACCCAAAACCACACACAGGGGCTACAGCTCAACGTGAAGCATCAGGAGGATTGAGAAAACTATTTTTCCCCTTCATCTTCTAACCTACACGTAAATATACACTTTCAAGACTCACAGCTCCTCAAGTAAGTGCTATAATTGCTGCACTTCCAAGCCTACAGATTTAAACGCAGTGCCGTGAACATTTGCCCTTCAAATGCACAGCAATGTCAGACACACTAAGAGCAGTAGGGAATCCCACAGCTCCGCTCAACATGGATGTGGAAAACATTCTTGTTTAAAGCCTTGAACACAACCCACAAGACTCAACCATAAGGCAGAGGAAGCATGAACGCAATTCCATTAACAAAGGGAATTAGCCATGAGCTTTCATATCCCCTTAAGCCTGCTATCAGTGAGCCACAGATATGTGGGACAGTGGGACAGTAGCATGGCAGCACATACAGTATAACCACAGGACTGTATGGCACAGGTTCAGAGCTCATATGAAGCTATAATTCTCAGAGTCTCCCATTTCTTAGTCACGGAATGAAACAAGCATGATCCAAACTCAGCCAAGAGTGAAGATCATGTGGATTAAAAGCATGCGGAGGAATACTGACCAACTACATTCTGCCTGGCATTGGTAATGGCTCGCAATTCCATTTAGAGAAATTGCGAAGGGAGATTAGGGGCTGATGAGTTGTCTCGCAAAGTATAGGATAGTAAAATTGAGAAATACATTGGAGTGTCTGAATTGAACACGTTTGGCTACTGGTAAGAAGCAAGCATTTTAATGTAGGTCAAGACACGGAAGGCATTATGAATCAGTTGCGGTGGCAGTGATATTAGCACAACAACATGCTGTTGCATGTGGAGTACACTGAAAACGTGTGGTAAAATGATCTGTCTGTGGTTCTACAAGGCTAAAGGCAGAGTTTAAGGAACAGTTTGTCCAAAGGTGACATTTTGTCATTATGTTTGCATGTTTATTTCTGTCGCCTCTGGCTTGCTTAGTTGGGGACACTTCATTTCCACCGATATTGTTGACTTGATTGCAAATGATTGCAAAGATACTATTTAAACTGAACTGAGCTGGATGATGACTTCACTGAATTCAATGATGAACTGTCTTTAACTGAAAAATGAGTGTTTACTATTGTGATTTTGCATTATTGACACTATTTTCCTAATTAATGCTGTTCAGTTGCTTTGACACAATCTGTATTGTTAAAAGAGGATTGAGAAAACTATTTTTCCCCTTCATCTTCTAACCTACACGTAAATATACACTTTCAAGACTCACAGCTCCTCAAGTAAGTGCTATAATTGCTGCACTTCCAAGCCTACAGATTTAAACGCAGTGCCGTGAACATTTGCCCTTCAAATGCACAGCAATGTCAGACACACTAAGAGCAGTAGGGAATCCCACAGCTCCGCTCAACATGGATGTGGAAAACATTCTTGTTTAAAGCCTTGAACACAACCCACAAGACTCAACCATAAGGCAGAGGAAGCATGAACGCAATTCCATTAACAAAGGGAATTAGCCATGAGCTTTCATATCCCCTTAAGCCTGCTATCAGTGAGCCACAGATATGTGGGACAGTGGGACAGTAGCATGGCAGCACATACAGTATAACCACAGGACTGTATGGCACAGGTTCAGAGCTCATATGAAGCTATAATTCTCAGAGTCTCCCATTTCTTAGTCACGGAATGAAACAAGCATGATCCAAACTCAGCCAAGAGTGAAGATCATGTGGATTAAAAGCATGCGGAGGAATACTGACCAACTACATTCTGCCTGGCATTGGTAATGGCTCGCAATTCCATTTAGAGAAATTGCGAAGGGAGATTAGGGGCTGATGAGTTGTCTCGCAAAGTATAGGATAGTAAAATTGAGAAATACATTGGAGTGTCTGAATTGAACACGTTTGGCTACTGGTAAGAAGCAAGCATTTTAATGTAGGTCAAGACACGGAAGGCATTATGAATCAGTTGCGGTGGCAGTGATATTAGCACAACAACATGCTGTTGCATGTGGAGTACACTGAAAACGTGTGGTAAAATGATCTGTCTGTGGTTCTACAAGGCTAAAGGCAGAGTTTAAGGAACAGTTTGTCCAAAGGTGACATTTTGTCATTATGTTTGCATGTTTATTTCTGTCGCCTCTGGCTTGCTTAGTTGGGGACACTTCATTTCCACCGATATTGTTGACTTGATTGCAAATGATTGCAAAGATACTATTTAAACTGAACTGAGCTGGATGATGACTTCACTGAATTCAATGATGAACTGTCTTTAACTGAAAAATGAGTGTTTACTATTGTGATTTTGCATTATTGACACTATTTTCCTAATTAATGCTGTTCAGTTGCTTTGACACAATCTGTATTGTTAAAAGCGCTATATAAATAAAGGTGACTTGACTTGACTTGACTTATTTGTCAGCTATACTGTGGGTGAAACGAGCTGGCTAACAAAAATAAGGTTGTCAACTGCAAAAATGAACTGTGATGGTAGGATCAGCAAGAATTGGACCGATAGTTCCAAACAAAAATGTTTTACCATGTGTGCAATATTTTTTCAACTAATTTGTTTATGAACGTATAATAACTTACAGGTATTATGGAAAAAAATAACCCTAATATTTGATGGGGGAAAAGTACAAAATATTTCTGAATGTTTTAATCATTTAAAACATGTAAAAAAAAAAATTGTAAAAAAATTTTTTAAAAGCATTATTCATTTTTAAATATTACCAAATAAATCATTTAAAAATTTATAATTTTTTTTATAAACTAAATAATATAAAATGGATGCATTTTAAACATTTTAAATGATAAAAGTCAAGAAAAAAAAGAAAAGTGGTTACATTTACACATTTTGCATTAGGCCCAACCAGATCCAAAATCCTTACTGGTAAGCCCTGCAAAGCCGTCATTCGGATTCATAGAAGACTTGGAATACTACAAACATAAGCCATATGAACGGTTTTCATGCCATTTTGACATTTATTTTTTGTGCATGACAGCCCCCCCTTCACTTTTAATTTTGTTATATAGAAAAACAGGAGCCAGGGCATTCAGCAAAATATCTGTTCCTCAGAAGAAAGAAATGTTTGGAACAATAAAGATGAGTTACTGATGAAATTTTCATTTGTTGGTGATTGTGAACTATCCCTTCAACATGAAATCATATAAAAAAAAAGTATTATATATTTAAAAGTAGTGCAAATCAATAATTACTGTATGAATGTGCATCTGCATAATAATTAGTCAAATAAATTTCCAGTGGTGAGGAACAGAAAGCAGTTTGGCTTTGGACATTAGTAGAACAGTTACATTTACTCCAAAAGGCAGAAATGGGAAACTGCTTTACTACTAGTCCCAGCATGACTGAGTGAACCAGGAATGAACTTCTGCATTTCTCTCTAAACCCTGTCTCGATTTCATCTCTTTCTTCAGCTGTTCTCCACTGCAGTCTTTCTATCCAACTCCGTCTCTGTCTAATAAAGCCATCAACCTTTTCTTCGTTCCCTTTTTACATCCACTTTACAGTCCCATACACCAGTTTTTTTTATTCAACCATTCACCAACATTTCCAGTGGTTTCATCTTGACCTCATTGATCGCTGTCTGTTTCTCACAGTCTTCTTTACGGCCTACATTAAGAGAGTCCATAACAGTTTTATAGAGGACTGCATTAAATCAAACAAAGCCTTCACCCACACGCCGAAATTTGTTACAGACGTAGACCTCTGCTGAAACAGCATTTGCTACTATACTGTGTATTTACAATGTGATGCATTTCAGAATGAAACAGGACAGGAGAGAAGCAAGGGTGGGATTAGATTTTATCCATCTGTGATTGATTGGATTGTGAAAAGTGGGTGTTACACACAAGAAAGAAGTGAGATGTAAACGGAAGTTTGTAGTTGATGCTTTTTGACTGGGATGTTGAGGCTTCAACATTGACTGGGGTGTTAAAGGTCAAGTTCATCAAGGGAATCTCATTGCATCCTAAACACCTATTTAAGTGATATCGGACAGGTAGTCTGGATATTTTATAAATGGTAGCTTGCAAAAAAAAAAAACCTTACAACTACTTTAGCCAATGGCTAGACTAGTTACACACAAGCAAGGATTTAGAAAGTCTGGATTGCCTATAATGCTTAAATATCTAGTTGGCTGCTGGTTAGCATTACCCAATAGCAGAGGTCTGTCCATGAATGGACCATGAGAATGTAGACCATGAATGTACATTAAAAGAGTAAACAGGGCTCCGTTTACACAATTTTTACTCACATCTGACCCAGATCGGATATTGCTGCATACATTTAAACAGACAAAAATACTCAAGATCAGGTCTTCTATATCCAATCTGAGCCACTTTCGAATGCATTTTTAAATCAGAGGCATATCCGATTTAAGGACATTTGATCTACATCCAATCACGTATCTCAGATTCCACAGTGATAGCCTTACGAAGCAGACCTGCCTGGAAGCGCTCACACAAAAACTCAAAGCTGTTCTAGTTGAGGCAGATGTTCTGAACCATATTGTCTGTTGTCAGATGCATGGAGTTGGTTCCACCACTCTTGCCTTCTAGGTCTAAAGGCCGTGACACAACGAGCCGATAGCTTACGCTCATCTTACTCCAGCATTCAAATGCATATTTTCACTCACACTTGACATAGCCGTCCGGAATGAAGAACGTAATCAATTTGATTCATATTCAAAATGGTAAGCAACTGCTTGTCTGTTTACGGTTTTATAGCCACAGTCCTACTTTCTCTTTTTGAATGAATATAGACTATTGCCACCTGCTGATACAGAACGTTATTTCTTCTCACGCAGACGCAAAACGTACATGCTAGTGGGCCGTTGTCTATAGGCTTCATGGTGTGTTCAAGTTTTTTGCTGTAACTTTGGTTTTAAGACCACAACAGCAGAAAAATATGGCTTTTGTTTTGTTTGTTTTTTTCTCTCTAATTAAATCACAATAGATTTTTGCAAAGATGAATTAGTACTAAACCATTCAAAACTCAAAAGGGACATATAATATATATATATATATATATATATACACATATATACACATATATACACACACACAGTATAATAAAATAATATTGTAGTATAAGCCAATGGAATATTCAGTTTGGGCAGGAAATGACTGTAAACCGAGAATAGAACATTTATAATCTAGAACATTTACACAGAAAAATTAATGCAAGTCTAGCATTTTTGACAATGTTGATTTTATACAGTATACACATGAACCTTGTAGCATAAACCTATTCACTACTACTGTGAAATGTAGCCTGTCTTATGGAGTACTGATATGCCACACATGCAGGGTTGGTGACACCTCTGACTGATTCCAAAATATGTCACTTATGTGTGACTGAACGAGTCATGGAGAGAGGCAGAGAATGGCAGGAATGATGGGATAGAGAGGGAGATGGGTGAATTTTCCTCCTTTTTCTTGGTTGCTTCTGTGTCTCCGCTTCCAGGCTGTCAGGTATTGATTTACACTGGAGTATCATACAAGCTTCTGTTAATATAAGAGGTAGGGGAACAGGGAAGCATAAATCAGACGGAGCACTCACTCTCTCTTTGTCTTTCAAACAAACATACTCAACTTCGTGAATACACAGAGGATGCAATGACTAAAAATCACTTATTTCTTTCCTCTCACAAGACTGATGGGATCAGACAAATCCAAATGTGAAAGACTTCCGTAAGCACACACTTGTCTCCTGTACTACATCTCAAACCTTGAGGGGGATCTGAGAAGTGCACTAGTCACATGCATAAACACACACACACAATGCTCTGCTGGCTTCGCACCCAAGTGTGCGACCTTGCACATTCTCTCACTGTTTGCCTCTGGCACTGGCCACCATTGAGCCTCTGTCCGCTCAAACACACAGGAAGGAAAAGTAAAGGTGAGAGGAAGAGAGGGAGGGGTAAGTGATAGCACAGGCCACTTTCTATGAATTTGCTGTATTATTTGTATTCAATTATTGGAGGCACAAATCTATTGTTTTTTTTCATTGTGAAAACTATTAGATATACAGACACTTTTTTTTAAATCATAGCATGCTCTCTGCCAGATGTTTCTGTGGGTCTACATGTCTGTTTTCCCTCCTCCCTCCTTGTCTTCTGTGTCTCGGTCTCGCTCCCTCCTCCCTTTGGAGTTCTCTTTCTCCTGTCCTTTGCCTATACCTCTCTCATCCCTTATACATGCATGTATATCTCCTCATGAGTTCAAATAGTGAAATGGTGGAGGGGGTCTGAAGTGCTCCAGGTTATTGAGTTTGGACTGACCGAATTGTATAGTTCAGTTGAGAAAAGGTATCCTTCTGCCAGTTGTGTTCCTAATATGTCCAGAACTTCCTGGCCATACTTTCATTTTATATAACATATATTTCTTGGCTTGTGTACCGCACATATGTAATCCATATCTCATTGGATGAATCACTGCACCACCCCTTACGATGTGACTATATAATCTGTTGAAGTAATAATAAACTTTGAAGAAGTTTGTGAACATACAATTGGCTTCATGTTCATAATTCTTTCCATGGGCCCATGCAAGGACTGAGAATAGTCGGACGGCATCGAAAGATAAAGAGCTAAGATATGCTTAACACACTTAAATTAATGTTTTACTGAAACACAGAATTTACAACTTTGCCAAAGATGAAAAACTTCAAACAAAATTGTTAATTAAATTTTGGTAATTGAACCGGTTGTAAGCCATCTGTAGTAAAGTTCTTCAGCAATAAGCCATCTCTCGATATTTCAGCTTATCGATTTTTACATATTGCTACTGTGGCATCAAATATTAATCCATATATGCAGTTGCAATCAAAATTATTCAACCCCCTTGACCTGCAAGACATTGTTGCAGAAAACAGCATTTTATGAAAACAATTCAACAAAGACATCAGTGAACTATTAGAGAAAGTTTCTTAATACACATTTGAGTGATTCTGAGAATGTAACTTTGATGAATAAGTATTCTCTAAACATTCATGTTCAAAATTATTCAAGCCCCAAAAAAACGCTTCTACAAAAAAAAGTTGCATCTGCAGATATGGTCTTGTTTAGGTATCTGTGCCTTTGTGCATACGGACATCTGACTGCTAAGTAGTGATTTTGTTTTTCAGCAATACAGTGCACCCTTAATTTACAGAGAAAAGTAGGTCTGGGAAAAATCTGTAGATGGAAAAATTTCCATACAAGTTCTTTGTGCATTTTTCTTTTTTTTCTACTTGTTACTTTGCATGTTTTGTTAGAATTTTTTTATTTACTATTTATTCAGGTTTTTTAAGGCATCTAATATTTTGATACTTCATTTCCATGATCTAAATATTCTTAAAAAGTTT
Organism: Sinocyclocheilus grahami; assembly: GCF_001515645.1. Taxonomy (NCBI): domain Eukaryota; kingdom Metazoa; phylum Chordata; class Actinopteri; order Cypriniformes; family Cyprinidae; genus Sinocyclocheilus; species Sinocyclocheilus grahami. Next base: position 169,390 of record NW_015505592.1, read on the forward strand.
GTCATTTGGATGTGTGTAGGCCTTCTTGCATTATTATGCGGTTACATTATGATTATATATTCAGTGGCATAAAATGGTCTTTAAAATGACAATAATAATCGCTTATCGCAATTATTTCTGGGACAATATAATTGCACAACAAAAATTTGTTATCGTGACAGGCCTACCTATAGGTGCTTAGATGCTTCTGTCACCTCTCTACCGCAGTCTTGGCCCATTCTTCACCGGAAAAAGCTTTCAGATTACTGAAAGATCACTAATCTTTGGTTTTCACATTGCCACTGCTTTCTTCACATTCAACCAAATATTTTAAATGGGAGTTAAATCTGCAGACTGAACAGGCCACTCAAGTACATCCTATGACTGATCCCTGAACCAAACATTTAAGATTTGCATGTATACTTTGGGATGGCTGTCCTGCAGGAAAGTCCATTGATCATCAGTTTCCGTCTTTGCACCAAAGGCATCACAATCATTGCCAAAATGGCCTGATACTTCAAAGAATCCATGATGTCCTTCATGCAGTCATGATTTCCACTTCCTGCAACAGTAAAACACCCCCATAACAGGACTGGTCCACCTCCAAGTTTGACCATGGAGATGGTGTTCTCCTGCCTATTTTGCACCAGACATACCACTGATCCATGGGTCCAAAAGTTCCAGTTTGGTAACATTGCTCCATAAAACATTCTTCCAGAACTCCACAGGTCTATCCAAATAAATTATAGCTTATTCAAGTCGGCCTTTTATGTTCTTCTTGGTCAAGATTCGGCAAGATGCCCCAACACGAAGGCCATACTTATAGTGTTCTTCTTATACTCTGCCTTGAAATGTTTTTCCTGCTTTCATCTGGTAATCTTGCAAGTCTTTGGCTATACATTGCAGGTTTTTCTCAGTTGCTCTGATCAAATTTATTATGATATTGTGCTTTTTCTTCAACACCCTCAAAGGTTTTCTGGTACAACACATTTTAAGCTAAGGAATCAGGCTGCCTGCTGTATCTCTAGGAATTTTTAATGTCTTGGAAATCTGCATGTAACCTTTCTATTGTAATAAAACTATTTCTTACTTTATATTGTAATAAAACGTTCTTCTATAGCTTTTGAGAGCTCTGTTGAATTTGCATATTTGCTACTCACGTCAGCACATGCATGTATGTGTAACAGCTCAAGCTAATTATCTTTTTAAATAGAGTTTCTAAAGGCTTAATTGTGTTTTAAGACAATTTTGTTCCCCACCATACAAGAAAAAGTGACTTAAAAACAGCACTGTTGAATAGGGGTTGAATAATTGTGACACAGCGGTGTTATTAAAAAAAATCCTTTAACTCAGAAATATTACATTATATTGATATTATCATTTTTAATATGCCAGTAAACTCTTATAGATGCAATTTTTATAAAATCCTGTATCTTCAGAAAAGCTTGTATTTAGTAAGTACTACAGTCTCCGAGGGGTTGAATAATTTTGATTGCAACGGTGTGTGTGTGTGTGTGTGTGTGTGTATATATATATAGGCCTATATGTCATTTCGACTGATTATTTTCAGTTGCCGAAACAGTGTATTACTAGTTTTATCAATTATTATCTAGCGCTAAAATCTAACCTAGCATAAAAAGAAGCTAGTTCAAAGACATCAAACTTCTGTACCCCCACCTCCCACCTTGAACTGTCACACCTTCCAGACTGTATCAAACAATGACAATAACTAATATTCAGTTCATTCAATAACTAAATTAACTATTAACTCATTTTATTTACCAAAAAAAACTGTAACATTTAGGGTTGTTGTTTTTTTTTCAGCTCAACCCTGTCGCCGCATTTCCACAATATTATGTATTAATAATATTAATAAATATTTATTAAAAATTAACATATAACTTGGAACCGTTGAACAGCATAAATAATTGTATTCTGTTTCCTCCATTTGTACACACATTTCAGTTTTGGCAATTCACCAAGCTCAACCATTCAAGCTTGCTCCCCCAATTTAAGTTTAAAGCATATAGATCAAACAAACATTTATCTTTAATATATGGGAAATATAAGTTTATGAATAGCTGCAAACCAATACTTGAACCAAACTAGCAAGCGGACACATCTCAATTTAGGTTGCAAACCTCATTTAAAACAAACTGAAAATAAAATAAAATAGTTTATAGATATTTATTCGACCTCCTGAGGATGACCGGAACATTTTCTGTAGGTTACGCAAAACCATTTTTTCTGGACCTATTTTGTACTCTATCCATGGAAAGTGCCACAAACAACATTAAACAGAGCAAAAGCATAATATAATCCATTAAAAGCGACAGAGGTGGGGGTAATGAGCAAAACATACAGAGAAAAAAAGCATTAGAGATGAAGGAGAATTAGACTATCTGAATAAAGATGAAAAGAGAGGGGTGGCAAAGGGACAAGTTTAACAACTGCCTTTCATCTGCAGCTGGCAACACAAATGCTTCCTGATTACCACCTTCTCCCACATCAGCATCTCCACCCTCCCAGCCACCATGGCTACATCCGTTTCTGTCTAAAGAACTCCCTTCTTTCTCTCCATTATCCTACCGGACACTTTCTCTTGTGCAGGTGTGTTCATGACCACACGCCCACCACAAATGCATATGCACACAAGAGAGGGATCCTGCAGAGGCTGTCAGACTGTCACCCACCGGCCGTCTGTCTGAAAGCAGGCAGACTCCCTCAGGAGGTTGCTACTCACCTGCAGCAGCAGATCCAGCAGCCACCGGTCAACTTTTACACTGCTGCCGCATCCTGCTGCAACTTCACACATACACACATGCACAGGAGTCACCAAAGCCAACACATCAACATGACAGCTCATCATCCGGTCTCACTGCACAGGATGCATTAGGTATGTCAAACACATCCACATGCATTGCACCCTCGAATTTTGATGAATATGACCTGCATGCAGATACACACCCTACATCACAGACACTTCCTCCTGCCTCTCAATCACTCTCTCCAGCAAACGGACAAAATTACATAATTGACAAATGACATCACGGGCAGATGCATGTAAGGAAAGACGCATCTCTCGCGGCTCGTTACTCACAGCATTTGATGAAATCATAGTGTGACATTTTCTCCGCGGATCACAGCTACAGGTTCGGGCTCTCCGGTGCGGTGCTGTAGTACCCGGTGTGATACATCATTCAGAGCCAGGCCGCTGATATTCGCTTCACCTCCCCGTGCATTATTAAAGGACGATCGGGTTGCAGAGGCGGTTGTAGTGAAGGAGGAGCGGTGAATGGATAAGGTGACGGTAGCCGCTCGCTCTCTCTCCTATCAGCAGCCTGCAGTCGCGTTGACTCCACCGAGCCGCTCTATGACCATGACCGCCACACGTGCTACTGGAGCGCCGCTGATTGACGCGTCCTTAACCCCGCCCACCGCTGCGCACACCCCTCGAAACGCGAGAGAGAGACGGATAGGGAGGAATGGAGGAGTTTGTGATCATGAGAGGAGGAAGGAGGTTTGGGGAAGGAGAGAGGGAATGGGATGAATTTTGGGCTTAGACTGAGGGAGAGAGAGAGAGGCTGAGGTAAGTTACTGCAGTGCGGCTCTCTGGAAGCGCGCGAGATGCGACGCGGGAAATATTGAACGGTTAACATATTTCAATGAAAGCACATTAGGATTAGCTTTTATGGTGACAATTAATAGATCGATTAAAAATAATTCACTGTATAAATGCAGAACACACAATCACACACATATTTCTTTACGTTTTCTTTCCTAACATCTTGGCATCATGATGTGCTGTCTGGAGAAATGTACATTATCCGAAAAATTGTTCATTATATTGTTCCATTCATCTCAATGGTAAACGCTTGGTTGACGATGTGGCTCTATGTTAAAATGATGTCATAGCAACAGTCGGTGCGTTCCAAACGGGATATATCGCCCTCCGAAAGGTACTTCGGAGTGAAAACAATCATGGCCGCCACATTGAAGGGTCATTCCAAACCGAAGTGCTCAAAACTGGCCACTTCAAAGGGCCCTTCGGAATGAAGGATTTCGAAGGGTTCAACTGATGGACACTTCGGGCTCCCATGATCCTTTGCGCTTATTCTTTGCATGATGACGGCGCCTCCGTGTGGGCACGTGATGATGACACAGAAGGGCACTTCAAGAAACAGTTGTTTGGTCCCCTACACCCTTCAACCCTCTCTCACTCCGGAGGGTAAACCCTTTGAAGGGATTAGGGCATAGGGATGAGCCCTTCCGAATGGAACGCAGGGAGTGTTTAGGTGTGTTGGATGTCATGCAATGCTGTGTAGACCAATCAGTGTCTGACTTGAAGCAGTGCATTTTAACCAAACTCTAAACACTCCTCTGTTTGAGACAGTGGTTACTTGAGACGGCCAAATCTCACCAATCGGTTAAAGCCAGACTAAGTCAAGGCATGCTACTGGCTCACAGAGGCTTGTCCTAAATCATCCCCTATAACCTTTTAAAAACTTATAGTACAGTCTCCAGGCTCATGGCATCCACCAACATTTTAATGGTTTAGAAAAGATGAATCACTGTCTGGCCAACAGAGATTTCAGTATGGAGAAAATTTAAATTACTTTCAGTAGTACTACAGCACACCGTGAATGTATATTAGCACTGTTTGTTATTTGCTTTTGGGCTCTGATAGATTTTTGTTCAGACTTAAAGCTGCAGTGCTTAAGTTTTGCCTCTTTGTCGCCATCTCTGTTTGAAATCTGCAATTGCAGTTATTTGCGGAATTATCTTCTTCACGTGGGTTGTGCATCGGCACAGCTCCTCAGCACGAATTAATCTAATGTTTTGAGGTGTGTGTGGGGGCTGTCAAAAGAAGATGCTACAAATGATCTGCCACCTGCAGTATCCACACTCTAGCCTACTAGCTGGGACTCCTTCTTGTGAACTCGGAAAACTCGGAAACCAACCCGAACCACTCAAATTCCAAAACATTATTACAGGCTTACTGTTGTGAATCGGGCTAAGGTAAGGAGATAGTTTTGAACACTTGATTGGTTGTGTACTTGCACAATAATTGATTTTCGATCATTTTTAACCCCAAAAAAGTTATGGAATGCAACTTTAACAGAATTGGTAGTTAAAGGCATTATCAAATGAACTGTGTAGAACTTTATAAATGACGTCTGCACTTGTCAACACGGCAACGCTTCTGATATAACCAATAAGACCGTCTATACTTGAAGGGAGAGATGTGTTGCGGTAAAACAGGAAACAAAGAAGAAACTACTTTTAATGTGATATCGACCTCATGAAACGCTGAATAAACAGTGAGAAATCTGTCTGAAACATATATTGTACATAAGCCAACTATTTAAATAAATAGCACAGACAGAATGCATGAACGAAATGCCCTAGAATGCAGTGTCATTTATGAAAAAGGGCGTATTCTGTTGTGTCTCATTGCTCGCTCTCAGTGTTAACGGAGTCCTGACAGCTTAACTGCTCAGCAATAGTGTTTAACCGGCCACAAATTACTTCTGACAAGCTTCATCTCCCTTCTGCTCAGGGTTTACACCTTCATGCATGCACAAGGCCAGCAATGGAAATTACAAACATGCGAAGTCTGCAAATTGGATGTGTGTTTGTGAGGTCGTGTAGAACACATCAGACTGATTACATTGCATTTCCACCACCATTTTGAGCAGTGAATTCGGTTCACTGTGTGTTGGAGTGTATGTGGGTATGACTGTACATTAATGTGTGCATATCTTTGTCTATCTGCCAAACACCTCCACACAAACTTCACTTTATGAAGAGAAAAAAACAACAACTGTGAGAGCAAGAGAAATGGAGAAAGAGACCAAAATAAAGCCTGTCATGTGTATCCAGGTCACAGATTTAACCCTCCTCTTCCTGCATCTGCTCGGAGTGCCGGGATTAATTTGCAGTAAAGCTCATATGCCATAGACAGATTGCAACAATGTTGTAACTGGAGGAGTCTTAAATGATTCAAAGCATCATAAACCCCAAATCCCATTAATCCACAAGACTCTAATCCACATTTATATCATTTACACAGATAATTAACTCATTCTCATGGACCGTACACCGTATGCTTCAAAATAACTTGTCAGGGTGATGGTTGTTTGTGTGGAAGCAGTTCAATCATTATGACCACATTACTAAATTAAAAACTTGATAAATAATTCTTATGGTGAGGGGACGTATTTGAAAGGATGTGTCTTTCCCGCTGCTATCATTCACAACAGATGCACTCACCCAGTGCCCTTGATCAGAAGGAATGAAAAAGAAGCAGTACGGGGGAAAGATGGAAGGGTGGGTGACAGATAGAGATATGATGGCAAAAAGACGAACGAGTGGGCTGAGGAATGGACTGTAGGAATATTTAATGCAGCTTTTGATTTTAATATATTCACTTTGTGATTAGAGACACTTGCGACAGAGATGGCCTGACAGAAACATGAAATGTGTGAGAGACTGCGTTTATTTTATTTATTGGAAAAAAAATAACTAAATTGTAAGTATATAGAAAAAAACTTTCAAAACCTATAGTCTTGCTGTCTACTCCATACATATCATTCTGAAATGGAAACTCTTAAGTAACGCTTTACATAGCGCAACTCTGTGTGTCTGTGTGACAATTAATAATCTCAGAGAAAGTGCATGGGACTTAATTTAATTCAATAAAGTTTGACATTAGTATGTTGCTAAGCTAACATAAGTTGAATTCACTCGATTTTGTGTCTATTTTATAAATGAATCTTATAGACCTTATTGTGAATGATTTACTATATATATGTATAATTTGTTATCATTTTTAATCAAAATAGTCTACCTTAACTCGATCTTCCAGTGAAAACAAGACTTTTCTAATGATTTAGTCTACTTAAACCCTGCCCCTTTCTTACAATCAACTGCAAGCTTGCATTCATTTTTAAGGAACGCTCACACCTAAAAATCCAATCAACAACCGATTGATAGAAGTCTCCACCCTACAATTTTTTTTTCAATAATCTGCTACATTCAGATGTATGTCACAATACAGAAGAAAAGATCTGTCACTACTTTCATTTCATTGAGATGAATTTAAAATGAATAAAAAGAAATAGTACACACCAATATTGGGTAAAGTAGGCATTTTTTAATTTGATTAAATTAGTTTTATTGATAGTTTTTGTAATTTAATGAAATACAGTATATTTATTATTATTGATTTATTTCTCTCATTTTTCTGCTATCTTGGATTTTTTGAGGATGGCTGGAAGTCTTGGCAAACAATAGAGAGTTACTAAACAAAAGAAAAACATAAGTGATTGAAAATACTCATAGCAGGGGTGGTAGACATATTCCCCCATGGATGTGATCTCAGAGAAGGTCACTTTTCATGGATGAGCAATAGAGATTATACATGACTTGAGGGGACAAAAGACCCTTAACCCCATCTTCTCCCACCAGCCAGAATTCGCCCAGTAGTTAGAGAGCAATTAATTTGAGAAGGGCCCTTCCACACAAAATAATAACTGAATAATTCACAAATGTTCCTGCTCAACAGTTTACATATATTTGAATTTTAATATTGTGTGTTTTGCTAACTCAAGCATCAGTGGCTGTAGATTTTGTTATAGTTGTGCATAAGTCCTTTTGAACACAATAATTTCTGTAAATTGAGTGATTATTTTGTCTTGTATGTATGTATGGAGTTTTTTCAGGGCTGTACTAAAAACATTTCTTTTTGAAAATCTTTTTACGATTTTATCTTTCTGAAATTCTAAACATCTAACAGATTCTGCAAGGAGTATGTAAACGTGTAAATTTATAAGCATGACTGCATGCATCATTACAATTTCTCCTTTTATTTTTTCACGAACAAAATGTAATTCACATATGACAAAAGAAAGATGAGCAAGCTGACATGTCTCTGCCAGTCAGTGCACTTGAGTCCACCTCGGTCAAAGGTCAGAGAAGAGTACTGTCTATGCCAGTGAGTCAGGACCCAGAGAAATAAGATGTGATGTTTCCCTCCTTCTGTGCGCTATGGGAAATATCAGACCTTCACACTGGAGATGAGAGAAAGCTAAGCGAAGGGAGGGAAACTGGTCTCCTCTGTCAGACCAATAAATGATTGGAGAGAGGAGTGTCATTTGAGGTATATTGTCAAGGCTGAGAGGGAGGAACAGAGATAGAGAAAGAAGGCATATGAGAAAGAGAAATTACCCTATTTCCCAATGATGAGATGAGGTACGAGTCTTGACGTATGTATTAAGCTGTCAGGACTGGGATGGAAAAACGCACTTATCAACAGCTGTCAGTCTCATAGACCTTTCCCTGCCTTTGGGGCGAAGAGGCCACTACAGTAATAAACCGAACACTGATCATGAGTATGAAGGACATGCCATCACTACATCGAAACCTCAGGGATCACAGCTGTGTACCGCAAGTCAATATGCATTTCAAAACTCAGCAAAAGGGCAAAGTCTAAAGCTGAAACTGAATACAGTAGTACAGTTAGAGTTGATTAGGGTGGATTTGGTACAACAAAAGGGTGAGTGATCAGGCAGAGAAGGTCATTGCTGATCAATGTAGTAATTATCAGTAGCACATTGGTTCACAGCCGCCTCAGGACTTGTGTATGTCAGAATCACACTTGACTCCATGCAGGTATTACACTGAAAATGCAGCTGAAAGCTCAATAAATGTATTTGGTTCAACCATGGCAATTCACATGTGAATTATACTGTGAAGTACTTATAGCCATCTTGTTTCAGTTCCTCAGTAAATGGATGAGTATAATTTCCACTCAACACCAATAAGCTATTTTTTAACACACTGACACAAATACTATAATACATACTATCTTGCCATGTCCTATTTGTCATTTATTTAGCTTTAAAGGGACAGTTGAACCAAAAATGCAAATTCTGTCATCATTTATTCACCCTCATGTCATTCTCTTCTTCAGTGAAACACAAAATGAGTTATTTAGCAGAATGTCCGAGCTGCTCTGTTCCATTACTGAAGTAGATAGTGACGAGTGGCTGTCAAGAATCAAAGAGGACAATACAGCACTATAAAGTCCCTAGAATCATTTTGCTATGTTCCAAGACTTCTAAAGCCATGTCATTGTGTGAGGAACACACCAATGTTATTTTTCACTCAAATAATATAATTGTGTGGTACAGTAGTTGCATCATGATTTGAACAGGATAAAGCAAGATTATCATTAGCCCTGCTGTAGCTCAAACAGTAGAGCATGGCACTAGCATCTGTCACAAGGAGGCAGTAACATTACTATATAGTTGAATATGTTTTTATTTTTTCTTTCATGAAAGGAAGAACAGAACTTATTGGTCTGGGTTTTTAGGTACTGTAGTGTGAGCATAAGAGCTCAGGCAAAACCTTTGTAATGCCTATCAAACATTCATCTAAATAGCATCGTATAGCCAAGCGGTATTTCATAGTGCCTATTAAAAATATAATGTGTATCTTACCTCGCTATCCTGCTTTCGTATTCACACACCACAGCTGTAAAAGCTGTTGATGAGACCCTGAGGAAGCTCTTTTCACTAATTAAAACAGCTTGTGACAAGGATCTCACAAACACTAATGAATCAGTTCAGCCATATTGAACCAGCACTTTCAATTACGGTAGTATTCATGGCCTGGGGAGGGTAAGCGCCCAAGGAAGGGCCAGGGTTTAAGGAATGAATTAAACATGTGATGCAATCTCTACATGACATTAATTATTCAACCCCTGTGTTGTATTTACACTGCTAAATATTTCTCCAAATTTCACTGCTGTATTCTATTAGCATATTTCAAGGGTTAATTTTCCCAACCAGTAAACTGGCAAATGAAAATCTCCTAAAATGTTACCCTCAGTAAACTGTGTAGTGATACACAAAGCTTGTCTATCAAGCGCACTACTTAATTCACTACTTAATTCACATGTGTTATAAAATATTTTATGGAATCTTCAAATATGTTTCACTGGAACTGGCCAGTTGCATAAACTTAGCCACCATGTTAAGACTGTTTCTTAAGAACTAGTTTGACCAACTAGCAGTTGCCAAGGGGTAATCAGTCTTAATTTTCCAATACAAATAAGACCAATCAACCTTTTCATAACTGAATAAAAAAAGTTATGACCAGTCTTGAACAAAATAAATTATATGACTAACTTTTTAAGTCTAGTCTAAACAATTTATGCAACCGGCCTTCACACAAACGGTACTGTAGACTTATAATCTAGTGGTCCATTAAGCTGTGGATTAATACATTTATCTCTTCCTTTCCTCGCTCTAACTCCTTAAGCCCTTTATCTGTCTTCTCCCTTGCTCCTTCATCCACAAATATGTGGTTTGCTCTCAGTTTTCATTTTTATATCCACTGTGATGTCTTAACACCCCCTGATGTCTTTGGATGCTCCCAGTTTAGTGTCCAAACATAGGCTGTGTTTTCATCTGTTTATCTTGGGTGACCCAACTGCAAGGGGTCCAAAACTTTTGTGATTGGATCACATAAACTGGGTTAAAACAAGGGTTTAAAATGTTCGCAGCTGTGTGCAGCTTTAACACAATATACCTGTCCAAGAAAAAAAGAAAGAAATTAGTATGTTAATGCACAAGACTTTGCTGAACATCTTGATTGTAGGCTCTCTTTTTCCAGTTTGAAGCATTTTCTGACATGAATGATTTCAAATTCTATTAATGTAATACTTCAGCACCCACATCACCCACATCAGAGCAGGATAAATCATCTGTACATTAAGGAAAGTGTTAAGAGTTAAGAATGGAGGTTGTGCTAATGTTAACAATGACTGTTGATTCTCCTACTTTAAAGAACAGAGCCAAAGTGCTCTTATTGGATTAAACGGCTGATTCTTCAAATGAGCTTGACTGGTTCAATGCCCATTTTGAGAAATGTGATGAAGTAATGTTGCGACTGAGACCGAGAGACTCCGAGTCAATAGAGGCCAGTCTGCTGCAGTGGATCAGGTGTTTGTGGGAGGAGAGATGGAGTGTGGAGAGGAAAGAGAAAAAAAGATATTTGAGCTTTTAGTCTCTCACAGCCAGACATTTGATTTGTGGCATAAAGTCTGATCCAACAATTGAGATTATCCTGCCCAAAAACCACACATCTAGACTAATACTGCAAATGACCAATCATAGTGTCATTTATTGTAGGAGTGGGCTGATCTGAAATGGAAAACACTGAAAAGATGTGAGAAAAATTGACAGAAATGATTAGAATGTCTGTCCATCCAAAATCAATAATTACAGATTATTTCAGATATACCTCAAAAACAAAGCAGAATATACAATCCTGCTTATCTACCTGGAAATATACTTAACTTGCTATTAAGTGCTACAAAAAACGTTGATTATCTTTCAAAGATCTGATATAATTAACCTGACAAATCCAGAAAATAATTTCAACCTCAGAGGCACTCATCATCTCAGCCTGGAAACTTGGTTGTTTGACTAAAAACCTATGTGAATTGCAAGCAAGGCTTGACATTTTTGTGTGCAGTATGCATCAGACGGTCGGTAAATGAACTGTGGGCATAATGTCTGAGGTTGAGACTTTGATGTTAAAATATTCTAACCTTGTACATGCTGAACCATTAACATCACAGCTTTGTTCACACAGCATTAAACTGAACTTTTCTAGCAAACTCCTTAAGTCAGAAGGTCACTAAGTCATTGCTTATACATGGGCCTAAAAGGTCAAATAGCATTAAAAAAGGTTATAAATGTGTTAAGGCGCCTTATTTGTATTACAACATAAAAAAATGCATGATATGACCTCACACAGTTAAATCAAATGTATAGCCCAAAATAAAGGTTAATCTGCACATTCACACTCTAATACCTGAAATCTGGTATATTCCCTCACAATACCCCTGTATCTATCCTAATCTCAGTAGCAAGCAGTATTAAATGTTTTAATCCTGTTGTTTTTTCCTTTATCCTCCAAAAAGGCAGCTCAATATTCAGCAGCATCAAGCGAATTGAGTCAGTCACTGTCACTGTAGCTGACTGTGAGTAATTAGCTTCTCTTAAAACTCTGTTATCTCACCTGAAACTAAGACACTTTTATATAGAGTAAGTACTGAAGCCAAAAACGTTTTTTAAAGGAAAGGCCCAAAAGGATCGTCTGCGGTGTACCAATTAAAATTACTTTATATTCCATGTAGTGAAGGCAGCAAGCCTGCAGTCAGTACGGCTTGAGCTGTCTCTGAATGTTTAATTGAGCAGTACTCACACTCTTTGCCTCTCACTGCACCCAAAGAGCAGGAATCTGAACCGCCCTTCGGTCACATCTACAATCACAGTCAGATGTTCTCAAGAATTCCTGATAGAACAGCAATGAACAGACTAGACTGATTTGACAAGCTACAGAATGAGAGGGAAAAAAATAAAGCGACAGAGTGAAAAGTGAGAAAGGAGTAAGAGCCAGAACATGCTACAGAGAGTATCTGCCAGTTAAAATGATGGACCATTCCAATTAGACAGTTCCCATAATATATTGGATACAATATTAAAGTCATAATTTTTAAAGATGGAATCATATTAGTTTTCTATACAAGTTTAATTTAGCCTTCTAAATGCTTAGAAACAAGCAGCGTTACTCTATGTGTTGATGTCATATTAAATGAAACAGGAAGACAGGGCGGGACATATCAAGCAGTCCCGCCCCTTTTTAAAATAGCCAATAGCGTTCGTTTATATCACAGCTTGGGCTAGAGCCGTTGAGCTCCGTAAAGCCGCATTTGAAAGGGTATGCCAGCCACAATCTCATCCATATTGCTATAAAATATAGCATTCTGTGTAGAATTCAAATAGCTCCGATACATTTTGTGGTCTGCACCGACTCGCGCATGTGATCCGCTCCGTGCTATCGTGTCTCTGGACCGGAGAAGAGTGTGTGTGCGGTGCGGTGGTTAGCGTGACACAGCGTGAAACCAGACTTATTTTTTTCCTCAATGGAAAGCATATTTACACTGTTTGAATCGTTCCCTGTCCCCTATATAGTGCATTCACAGTACAGAAAATACTAATTCTGTGGACAAGTGACCGATTTCAGCCGCGGCTTCAGCGTGTCTTTTATAGTGTAGGGGGCGGGCGCTTCGGATTCTAGAGAGCATTTGATTGGACAGAAAGTTTGATGAGAAGCTGAAGTACGATGTGACGTCAAAAAAATCGTTGAGCCGTTTTGGCGGAAGTGACGAACTGCAAGCTTTGAATGCTTATATCTTCTAAATGCAAATGTTGTCACTGTTTTGGAGCACACTGCCTTATAGATAACCTTAAGACTAACATATTGATACTAACACCCAAAAAACTTTAATTGATTCATGGGGACTTTAATACCACTGTTAAGTAAACATAAGGGTACATTTTTTTTTTATTATTATTTAATCATTTTGGTTTGAGTATTTTGTCAATTTTGTCCCAGAGTCCTGTACTAACTTCTGATATAAAAAATAAGAAATACCCCAGAATATTTTACATTGGGAATACTGTACAGTTTATTCATCTTATTGATGTATTGGATTTTTGCGTTTAGCTCTGTATTTCCATCCTGCTACTGTTTCTCCCAATGTATAAATTATCAAGTTGATTGATAAAGGTAAATTTCTTGAGCATGAACAGAGGAAAGTCTGGTACAGCATATAAATATTAATTTATGTTTCTACTCAGGCATATTCATGCAAGTTAAAGAGTTCAAAAGGTGCTGCAAAACAAGCATAATCCAGATACCTTCTATTGACCTTTCACTCCTCTCGTACTGAGCTACCTTCAGGAAAACATCTGAAAATCAATTGCTCTGTTTCTTTTCTTTTTAACCCACCATTTTCCATCAATAAATCATTGTTATTTAATGTGTTTACTTCTGATAAATTACAGAAAAACACATCCAACCCAAGCTGGGAAAAGATGCAGGACACAATTTATCATATGTAGAATAAATGTCCACTGGGCCTCATGAAACATAATCAGAACTAATTTCTGTGTAAATCATTTGTAAAAACTACTAAATGCTATATAGAGTGCAAAACATTGCATTAAAATACTAGTGTGCAAACATCTATTGTTTCTCTTTTCTTTTTGTGTATACATTTATTCTTTTTTAAGGTTGTATTTGTGTCCTCCACATTTGCAGTCAGTATAATCATTTATAGGCTATTTATTTTCTTTCTCTCCATCTCTCTCACTCACAAACACAACAAGCTGCTGGGAGACAAGCCCTGAAAGATCCATGATTAATTTGGCCCATTAACTCAATGCCAGGGGAGAGAAGGAGAGGGAGAAAGAGAAAGAGAGCATTCCCTCAAATGCTAATTTGCTCATTTAGAAAGCAAGAAAGAAAGAATAAAAGGTCAAAAATACAGTCCCACATCCTCATCTTACCCTCCCCATCATCTGTCAGTCGTACTGTGAGCATCACACTGGTTGACCTTGCCTCGCTCACCATTTTTCTTTTCTTCTTTCCTCGCTCAGGGTCCCTTCTCCATCGAGACACCTTCTGTTATGCTATGAAGCCAGTTGCACCCTTGCAGACAGCTGCTCCCTCTGAAGTCATTCAACATTCGCAAACTTCCACCTGTCCCTCAAGCCACAGCTGTTTGACAACAGAGCCTAACGGAAAACTAGACCAAAAAAAGAGAGCATGAGAGGGATGAAGGGAGGAGTCTGACCCTGACTGAATGAGATTTAAAATGACTAATACCAGGACTCGAGCCAGGATGTCCGATTTGCTCTCCAGACCTACATTAGAGCTTAAAGCTGGAGGAGCACCCAAACATGTACAGTATTTTCCTTACCATGAGGCAGTAGGTCACATGCGCATGCACACACACACTTTGCATTTTCCTGCTCAGGGAAAAACAAACAGGAACACGGGAATCTCTCAGAAGACAGCTCTGAGGAGACATGCGGTGGCAGGGAATATCTCCCCAGAGACAGGAGCAGAGCGAGGCAAGAGGGATCTGGCCACAGCCATGCACACCAGATGATCCACACACACACACACACACACACACACATTCATCCGCTTGCTCACTGCTCTGTGGTGGTGTAAACAAAATTGTCATGTTGCTAAGCAACAGCCTGTTTTGGTAGAGCAGTTTGTGCACTATACTAGAGTACAAGTGTGAAAACAAACACTGGGACAAGCGCATAGGCTATGTTCATTTGGGATTGAGCTTTATTTGCTATCAGTGGTGACCCTAGCAGGTCATATAATGTCTGAACAGGTAACCAAATCAGTCTGTTTCTTCAATCCACAAGTAATTCCTGTATTTAACCAAAGTGACCCCTGTTGAAAAAAACAGCATATGCTGGGAAGGTATGTTTTGATGCTGGTTTAAGCTGGTCCTTTGCTGGTTTATGCTGGTCCAGCAAAGGACCAGCATAAACCAGCAAAGGACCAGTTTAAACCAGCAAAGGTCCAGCATAAACCAGTAAAGGACCAGTTTAAACCAGCAAAGGACCAGCATAAACCAGCAAAGGACCAGTGTAAACCAGTAAAGGACCAGTTTAAACCAGCAAAGGACCAGCATAAACCAGCAAAGGACCAGTGTAAACCAGCAAAGGACCAGTTTAAACCAGCAAAGGTCCAGCATAAACCAGCAAAGGACCAGTTTTAAACCAGCATCTCAGCGTCAAAACATACCTAACAAGCATATGTTGTTTTTTTCAACAGGGACAGACAATCACTGCATCCCTAATTACTGCAACTGCGTTAGAGTGTGCATAGATCCGCACTTCAAATATCCACCGGAAATAGTAGACCATCCGAGTACAATGCACATTTCAACATACTATGATTTTGAACAAACTAATTCTACTCTTGAATACTGTTTAGGATGGATAGTAGGCCTATGTGAATAGTAATATTCTTCATATTAAACATGGACTTAACGTTAGCTAGCATGCTAAAGTTAGCATTCCTCAAGCGCTTTCATGATCAAAACTTTTAGGATTAAAACTGAAAGCGTGTGTAGTTAAAAAAAATCATTCATATACAACTATGTGGATAATTAGCTGTATATATACATCATTTGAGACACAGCTCGAGTTTTAGCACAACAGCTCAAGTGTTGCATTGTTTGCTTTAAAATTCTGTCATCATCTACCACTCTCAATATGCTTAAAACTTTTGTCTGTGGAACACAAAAGAAGTTATTATCTGTCAAGTTCTGTTGCAATTTTGCAGTCAGTTCAGAATCTGGCCCCCTGATACATGCTTATATAAAGAGCTACTCTCTACATGAGCCACCATGAGCAAAGATGCAGATTTCATATGCTTCTGAGAATCCTGCATCTAACTAAGTGCTTTAGAGATGAATGAGAACACTAACAGATAGCTTTCTCCAGGTATTACATTGATCTTGATAGCGACATCTAAAGTGTAACACTGCACTTCCACTCAGAGCCTGAGGGTGGCAGTGTTCACACATCATCCATAGACCTACATTAGTACAGTTTGGGCAATATGTATCCATACTGAGGAATGTTAAAGTCACTTACTCAACCCTATCACCGGTTACACATATTTTGGCCATACACAATAAACCCATTGTTAATAAAAACATAATCTGAAATGAAAAGGCCACACACACACAAAAAAAAAACCTGCAGACACATGGATACTGCACTAGTTTAGTAATCCTCAAGCTCTGTCAGAATCAAAAAAGGTAAAAATAAGAATATTTGGTTTATTAACCACAGATAAAGTCTCTAACAAACGCTCTCTTAGAGCTGAATATTTCCCTGCTCCACTGTCTTCATAGAGTCCCTGTGAAGATTCAAATGAAGCTGCTAAATGAACCCACATGCATAATGAGCAGCATGAATAATAGAAAAGATGAAGCAAAAACGCTGATCATACCATAGCACCGATGCACAAATGTAGCAGAACATTTGCCAAACTCTGACATTCTGAGTAATAATACATGTACATGTCCACAAACGGCCTCGTTCACGAAACACGAGCAGAACGAATTTGTGTAAAATGCTCGTAAAACACTCAATTCAATGCAACAATTTGCGCATGAATGGTTGCATGAACAGTTGACGCAGGAATTAATTCTGCTTGAGTTAATGACGCCTCAAATGCATAACCAAAGTGCACATCACACTTTTGTTCACAAAATGTTGTGCAAAACAATTGAGCAGGAGACTGACTAGATCAAGCATCTTGATTGGTTTAGCCATGACCTTTAACCCCTGCTGATTGGCGCTCCTGCTATGGACACGGAGGTCGATGCTTGTCATCAATCACGAGCGAGTAGCTTGTAGCACATTATAATGGCTGGGAGCGAGTGCCTTTTCCCGCAATGGAAAAAACGTAGAAAGCAGTCATCATAAACACATATCACACACACACATACACATACACACACACACACACCTCCCACAGCCCCACATGACATTGACAAGCCTTTTATATGCTGGCAAAGGAGAACATGTGGGAAAATGGTGGCTCGCACAATGTGCACATGGTGTTTACACGCTCACATACAACAACTTACACACATCCAGAGACGCATTTAATATAACCACTACAACCACTATCCTGGAGTACCACAAATCCAAGTACATACACTAATAAATGCCCATGACCTTGGAGCAATTAGATGGCGATATGACATCAGCACAGTCCAATGGCATTTTTGGGGTCTAAAGTCCCCACTGTGATCTCATCCTCACACACACGCCGCCCCTCACGTTACACATGGTATATTTAGAGCTGAACCAACTGCACTTCAAATCAGTCCTCTAACTCAGCCTGACCTGCTGGATAAATCACACCACGTTCATTCTCTTGCACTCACTCACCCCTCTTTCCCCATGCACCCGTTTACTCCTCTACCTTCATGTTTAAAGGAAGGAAAAAAAGGCAGTAGAGTTTCAAGCAAAACACAAACAAGCACACCAAACACTGAAGTAAACAGTAAAGAACGCTTCCTACCGGCAATCCCGTCCAGCGCTAGAGGAAAGGTTGAACGGAAGAGAAAAGGTAGGGAGACTGAGAAAAACGTGCCTGCCTGTGTACGCCTCCGCTCTGCTCCACCAAATCAATTTCACACTCTCTCACCTCCCAGTCACCACGATGTCATTCATTCATCAGTTTGGCGTTGCCATGGAAACCTTGGCTGGCGTGGTCTTGGTTTGGTCATTCCGTGACACTGTTTGTTTCTTGCTTGTGAGCATATCCTTGATCGTATCCGACACTCCCTCTCTGTAAGGCGCAGTGTTGTCCCCCCCCCCCCCCCCCCCCCTCTCCCATCCAGCGCGTTCTGTGTGTGTGGGGGGGGGGGTGGGGGGGGTTAATATTTATATTGGGTAATATTTTGGGGAGATATTTCTTTATTAAAGTTTTCAGATGTTGTTAATTTTAGTATCAACTTCTACGCCTACGTCATCCGTTGAAACGCCACTCTTCTTACACAACCACATCAATTCACTTCAGAAGGCCTTTATTAACCCCCCGGAGCCGTGTGGGGAACTTTTATAACGGTTGCGGGGTTTTTCCCCCCCCCCCCCCCCCAATTATCTGTCAGCATGTCGGTTGTGGATGTTGGGGTGTGTGTAGGGGGTATCCTCATTCAAAAGCTGGACTCTTTAAGGGGCAAACCCCCCAAGGCACTCAAAGACGGAGTGTTTTATCCAACCACTAATCGAGACCCCCTACACTCCTCATGCAGGGTCGAGACTCATCATCTCTTACTTCAAAAACATATATATACACACACACAAATAGACTGCTCATTCTGACCCCACATTATTGATTAATCCAGTCTTTTCAGTCCCACACAAATAGACCACGAAGCCCCCCTGCAGCCATGTCTGGTTGCTCAGGTTAAGCTCCTACATTCTCCACCAAGTCTCCTGTAATGAATAGTTAATAGGACTGCCCCCCTTCATTATGGTGCATTCTCGGATAGTCTCGAGTCTGACCTTGGGGGATCTACCCCTTCATATTAATCATAGTCTGTAAAAAAGATAAGAGACTCACCAGGAACCGCCTCCCACCCACTTATTACTGTCTGGACCAGAATAGTCGCTATAGCTCTCAACTGGAAAATCATCTCTCTGATTAATTCTTAGCAGAAGAGTAAATTACATGTTCTTGCGGAATAAAGGATATTGATTCTGTAACCAAGGCCACATTCCCTCACTGGTCCTACATTAGGGTAATATAATGTGAATAGCATTGACCTTGTTCAAAAAACTAACTGGATGTCAATGTTGTGAACAGTGAAGGCTTATTCGCATTCATGGCAGCAGCCAGTAAATGCATAGCATTTGGATTACGTATGAAATGTCTTAAGCTCAATGTGTAACTTTGTGATTTCCACACATGATTTTTCCTCACTCGTTTAGATGTCATTTAGATTATACAGCAACGAGAAATGTTTAAAAAACAGTCATGACAACTGTATGAATAGATCTTAAATGCCTCATAATGAATTTTATATTTGCTTTGTTTTGTTTATTTTTAATACACTCTCATCCCTTTGCATGCTGTCATCTGATCCTTCAACAGCTCCTTTTTTCCTTCTTTGAAGAATCAAAGCAATCGCCAGGACTTTCTCTTTTAAGCTTAAAAATATGATGTTTCCACTGTGAAACTATTTCTGCTTTCTGCTTTCTTGCTACCTAGCAACCTCTGTGATGCTATCTGTGTGAAACTAACCAAAAATCACCTCTGACCTCAGCTGTCTGACAGAGAAACATAATATGTAAGGAACATTTCCTTATATATTAACTATATATATATATATATATATATATATATATATATATAATTCTAATGTATAGAATAATATACTGTGTTAATATATTACAATATATTGAATAATGCATTACACTTTTCATATATGTTACAATATATGTACTTGTATATCATGATGTGGAGAGAGGCACATAAAGATGAAGGTAATCCAAATAAAATGTTATAGTAATCCAAGATGACGACGATTCATACAAAACACTGGGTAACACAAGCAGCATACACAACTAACAACCAGCAGCTAACTGAACTGAAAGGGGAACTTAAGTAGGGTGAGATAACGAGGGACAGACAGGTGAGGATGATAACTAATCAAACACAGGTGAACTGAAAGAACTAATCAAAGGACGACAGAAACTAAAAGAAAACACAACCAAAAAAGTCCATGACTGTGAAAGTATGTGATTTTATATTTAATACTTCATAATATAGAAGTACATGTGATAAAATATGGTACTGTGTGTGTGTAAATATATTTGAACATACATGTACTATACATTTTCATTATTTACATGGCAAAATGAGTATTTCAATAAAGCTATTACATGTAAAAAATATATATTTTTTTACCTTCACATATTTTTATATGTATAAATATATAACCATCCATGGTCGATGCATATTTTGCAGTGTATTGAAAAATATAAGCACTAGATTCCCATACATGGAAATGTATAATTTAAAACTGCATTAAATTTTCCAGTATATTCCCATATATATAATGCATTATATTTTCCGGTATATAACAGTATCTTTATATATTTTTGTTTTCGTAACGAAACGTCTCCATTGCATCAAAGTTTCAGAACTGAGTGATGTCAACAGTTACAGTTACAGAGCATGCGATAACACATGGTGTAAGACAGGAAAAAAGGATTTAAGTTTTCTTTTTATTTTACATAAATTATCCATTGATGTGGTCAGTCTGACTCTACCCGTCCTCTACTGGTTTTCTCATGTCATAATCAGTCTGTCAAGACATGGCTTATGTGTATTTAGCAGCCTGTCACTGATCATGTATGCTGTCATGAATCAATTCTTACATTTGAGGAGTTTTGTGTGAAAACATATTACGTGATCATAACTATAGTCAGCATAAAAATGAGCTTGTAACTGACACACTGAGTTGTGTGAAGTGTGCACTGACATGACGCACAACAAAAAAACAAGTATCTGTGCGCAGGGTGACAAGCTTTAGCCTTGTATTTTGAACTTGGCATAAAGAAATAGATGTCTCTACATCAAGTGTGTGAACATGTGCTTTATTGTAGAGACAAGTAGAAGTCAAACTTGGCCTTTCTTCATAGTGTGATATGGGTACAAAGCTCTCTGTTGTATGGGTTTTACTTTGCCTAATAATAAATTACTGAATATGCTTTTATGTATTTATATGTTGTATATTTCAAGTTGGCCCACACAATGCAGTCCCAAGTGTGTTCAGGACACAGAGTGTTTCTATGGGAACTGGAGCTTTTAATGGCAGCTGCAGTGACACATTGACTTTACCAATTGGCAGTTGGCTCTATTTTTTAGAAAGCGGGCATTATTCCACCATATTGTGCATTGCACGTTCTCATATTCATAATAATAAAAGTAAACCGTTTTGGTATACATTATTTGCTATATAAAATGCCATTTATATTGTATTTAAGACAAGAGATTTATTCATGGCCTTGAATGCCTGTAATGCATGTGTGCTTGTCAGAAGTATTTATGTCAGTCTACAAATTACCTTCAGCAAGGATCCCCGGATTCTCCTCTCGCAGACTGAACAACTGTGAAACTGTGAAGTTACTTGTCAGTTTTGCAAAGAAACTGCAAGACGATCCCAGCAAGCAGTGGCGAAGCCTGATGGGCCATTCAGAACTCTTACATGGTATGTAAACAAAGCTCATTTGTCCATCAATTCTCATCTAGCGACCAGTGCTGCACCTCTGAAACCAATAATACAACAGATTCTGTCTCTCAGTAGTGCATGAATGAATAGTTATATACTAAATAGGCTGGTTAAATTAGATTCAGTGTTCTTCATAGCGACATAATGTCCTCCCAGGACAGTGTTTATGAAATTGATGACCATCAATCTGAACCTCAATGGGAATGGAACAGTGTATTATATGAAAGCTATAGTCAAAGCACAGCTTGGGGGAAAACACTACAAAATGGTGAGAAGAGATAGAACAAAAGTAGGTCAGATACACATCTCAACCAACCCACAGCAGAGCAAAAAAGACATCAAATAACAACAGATTGTAGGGGAGCAGGAGCTGAAGCTCAGAGATGTGAATGATTTATGAATTGATGCTGATCAGTAGCTTCGAGCTTCCCATTCTCCCAGCTTAACAAGACCAGCGAGGATAGGATCTCCTATGCAGATAATTCCCTGGATCCTATATTCTCAGGGGTTCACATTCCTGGAACTCTTGTTCATAAGCACTTGTTGGGTTAAAGAAAATGAAACTGTTGGGTTCATCTGGGTTCAGTGTGTTCATTAAGGGGGCGCTTACACAACACTGTTTTCAACTAAAACCTGAAAACTTTTTATGGGTTTTGACCGTTCATTTACATGACAATGGGGGCCTGAAAATACAAATTTAGCAAACGGGTTTTAAAGTGCAAGTTTTTGAATACAGCACCATTACCGTCTCTGTGTAAACTACAAAAACGTGAATTTGTGAAAACAGTGATGTCATGCGCATGCTTATTATGTGTTCAGTCTATAGGTACTGTATGGCTGTAAGCGCGTAGTGTTTCTTCACAAAGTGACATGGTCAACTACCGGTCTGGCATGCGTAATACAATGTTATTAGTCGTTTTCGCAAATCTGTGTGAACAGGGATCATTTTGACAACATTCTTGTCTGTACATGAAACTTAAAAAAAAATGCAAATTACATAAAGGTACATACAGTAGTTGTCAAGTAAGCATACCTTAAGTGTTAAATTGATGATGGCTCTTCCTGCAGCCAGGATTTGCAACAGTTTGGGAAGCAAACTCCCAAAGTCTCTACAGACAGCAACTGGTAAAGCTGTAATGGGAATACTTATTCATTTACAGTAAATTACCTTCAGCAAGGATCCCCGGATTCTCCTCTCGCAGACTGAACAACTGTGAAACTGTGAAGTTACTTGTCAGTTTTGCAAAGAAACTGCAAGACGATCCCAGCAAGCAGTGGCGAAGCCTGATGGGCCATTCAGAACTCTTACATGGTATGTAAACAAAGCTCATTTGTCCATCAATTCTCATCTAGCGTACCAGTGCTGCGCCTCTGAAACCAATAATACAACAGATTCTGTCTCTCAGTAGTGCATGAATGAATAGTTATATACTAAATAGGCTGGTTAAATTAGATTCAGTGTTCTTCATAGCGACATAATGTCCTCCCAGGACAGTGTTTATGAAATTGATGACCATCAATCTGAACCTCAATGGGAATGGAACAGTGTATTATATGAAAGCTATAGTCAAAGCACAGCTTGGGGGAAAACACTACAAAATGGTGAGAAGAGATAGAACAAAAGTAGGTCAGATACACATCTCAACCAACCCACAGCAGAGCAAAAAAGACATCAAATAACAACAGATTGTAGGGGAGCAGGAGCTGAAGCTCAGAGATGTGAATGATTTATGAATTGATGCTGATCAGTAGCTTCGAGCTTCCCATTCTCCCAGCTTAACAAGACCAGCGAGGATAGGATCTCCTATGCAGATAATTCCCTGGATCCTATATTCTCAGGGGTTCACATTCCTGGAACTCTTGTTCATAAGCACTTGTTGGGTTAAAGAAAATGAAACTGTTGGGTTCATCTGGGTTCAGTGTGTTCATTAAGGGGGCGCTTACACAACACTGTTTTCAACTAAAACCTGAAAACTTTTTATGGGTTTTGACCGTTCATTTACATGACAATGGGGGCCTGAAAATACAAATTTAGCAAACGGGTTTTAAAGTGCAAGTTTTTGAATACAGCACCATTACCGTCTCTGTGTAAACTACAAAAACGTGAATTTGTGAAAACAGTGATGTCATGCGCATGCTTATTATGTGTTCAGTCTATAGGTACTGTATGGCTGTAAGCGCGTAGTGTTTCTTCACAAAGTGACATGGTCAACTACCGGTCTGGCATGCGTAATACAATGTTATTAGTCGTTTTCGCAAATCTGTGTGAACAGGGATCATTTTGACAACATTCTTGTCTGTACATGAAACTTAAAAAAAAATGCAAATTACATAAAGGTACATACAGTAGTTGTCAAGTAAGCATACCTTAAGTGTTAAATTGATGATGGCTCTTCCTGCAGCCAGGATTTGCAACAGTTTGGGAAGCAAACTCCCAAAGTCTCTACAGACAGCAACTGGTAAAGCTGTAATGGGAATACTTATTCATTTACAGTAAAAAAAAAAAAATACTTGTAAAATGTAAATGGATAGTTGACATTTTGCAGTGGCATGCAACACATTGTAATGCTAATAATTACATGCTAGACTAATTTTTTTTAAATTACAAAAAAAAATCTCACATGCCATATTATATAACCATTGAGCTATAAACAGTCAAATTTAGCTTTCCCCTGTTTATGTCACTTAGCTTGCGAGAGCAATCTGTTAGCATTACTAGCTTATCATACCATTAGCTGATTAGATGGCTGTCTTAGTAGACTAATCCTAACTCTTTTGCCAAGCAATTACTCAAACTACAAGCTCATAATTGATATATGCTATAACTTTCAGTCAAGCTCTCCTTAAAGGAGAAAGATATTTAATTGGCGGTTTCAATTAAATTAATAATTTAAATGAACTATGTGATGTGAAACCATCAGTGTAGTGTATGGTCATGCTACACCACTACTTATTGAAAAAGCAGATTCTTACTAGAAAAGCTTATATCCTCTAAAAGTAGCTACTCCTCAGCACTGTCACTAGTTAGATCACAAACATAAAACCTTTTTGAAAAAAATAGTTTTCTTTGCCCTTGTTTGTTTATACAGGCATTCCACCGTCAAGATTCAATGATGATCTTTTAATGATTATTTATGATAGCCTTTATTTGTAGATGGTAGGGTTAATGGCCAACGGAAACTCCATTCACTCATTCATTACAAACAGACATTCTGCATTAAGTTTTGCTGCATCAGTAGTCTGGAAAACTCATCGCATCACCTATCAAAAACCCATTTATGTCATTAAACACCAGAACGCTGATATATGACTGGAGGAACATTGGCTTGCTGTCAGTGTTTTAATGAGAAGATGAAGCCTTTAAGGCACTATGATTGGACAAGCTCTAGGTTTGTAATGAACCCAAATATTTCTGGCTCTGTCACTTCAGGTTGTTGTCAGATCTCATGCAAAAGCGACCAAAAGTTGATCTTTTTTAAAATAAATTTGTGATTTTCAGTGACATGAGTCATATATCAGGATGATTCAACTGTCCTGATATCATTTGCTCAGTTTATTATTGACCCATATAAATAATTAGAGCAAAAACAGTCAAATTTCACCAGTATGAACAGCTACTACAATAAGCAGATTCAGTGATAAAATCACTATATATGTGTGAATGCCACATATGTATAATGTAAGTGTATGTGAAATGCTCCTCGGTAAAACCTAATCAGCACATTCATCCCATAATTCCAAACGGCTCTCTTTCCTTGTCAATGTCTGATGTGTGATAAGGGTTTGTGTTTTGATTTGTTGCAGTGATACGCTCCCTCCCATGCGAATGCATTGATCTCTGGCCCCGCTGTTATGTGACAGGATTGATTTCTCTGCTGCTTTTGTTATGGTTGCGCATGGGACGGTGCTGGAAAAGGTGAGCATAGATTTCTGTTATTATTTCAGATCTATAAGGATATTCCATCATATTATGACAGACTTTCTCCAAGCGTGCTAATGCATTTTATATCACCAGATAGTTCACTGACCAGTGATATTAAATGTCACTACAGGCTGAGAGGACTTCATTTCACATCACAAAGATTAGAAACTGAGCCACAGTACTTTTGAGGAAAACAGCACGACTGAGAGGGCGATCATGGACAAATTCGTACAATTTCTTCAAAATCCCCCCTCTGAATACGACGACAAGAGAATAATAATAGATCTGTCACACTGAAACTCATTTTCTGAGGATAAAGCTGTTCTACAGGATATTTTATTTCTGCGAGTTATGCAGCTCTTAACACAAATACAAAAAAAGCACCATAAAAGTATACATGTAGTCAATTCATGCGCTATATTCCAAGTGTTTTGAAGGTGTTTCATAGCTTTATGTGGGGAGCAAACTGAATATTAAATGGTTATTCATTGACCTTTGGCATTAATATACTAACATGAAAAACATGAAAATATTATTATCATGAAATTAAATGTTGGGGTATAACTTTGTCATTATGACAAGATATGAACAGCTGCAATAATTTCAGTCACATTGCACTATGTAGATATTTTTAAACACCTAACCTGACCCTTAGCCCTAAACCGAACCGCTTCTCAACATTTTAAAGCACGTAACATGAAGATAAAAGTAAAGTCACAATCATTTTTTTAACTACATAAAGAAAAAACATAGAAATAGAAAATAACTATAAGCACTGTATACTGTAATAAATTGTAATTTTACAAACAATAACAAAAAAAGTCGCAAAAATGCTACACTAAAAACATGTTGATTGGTTCCTTATGAATTACTTTACTATATACTCTACAGTCCAATGAAAAATGTAACCGCATCATATGTAATTTTACTGTAAAATATTGTCAAATGTATGTTTTCTATTGTACCATCTATATTATTAGGATGACTATCAGTACTTTTTATTGTAATGAGCAGAATAGATTTTTGTTGTTCAAACACATAGGTATATTAACATTTTATCACTTAATGACATATTGTGGTAAAATATACAGGCATTCGGTCATTATACATATTTAATTTAATTGATTTATTTGTTGTTTGTTGTGTGTTTTGTATAGTTGAGGTAAAATGGTTAGGTTTAAGTGTAGGGAATTGGTTAGGTACTTGAAAAATTTTGATGATTACTTAATTTCCAGGTAAAAGAAAAGCTGATGAAATGAAAGCAATTGAATGTGTAATCAACATAGAACACATCCTTATTGATTTATTATTGTTTTTTTATTAATAAACACAAGCATGGACACAAAACGTATCGATATATTTTGAGAAACTACAGCTTTATGCTCATACAAATATTGATACTTTTCACTTCAGTCTATTGACGCTAACGGTTTCTCACTTAAAGCAGCACTATGTAACTTTTGGTGCTCTAGCGGTTAATAAACAGAACTGCACACATCCCGCGGAAGAACATTCCAACCGGAGCTACTTCTCTAAGTTTATGTCTATGGCGATTCACGCAGGTATGTGTTACTCCGCAGCGGTGACGACCCGACCAGGCTACAATAGTCCAAATATAAGCACTTATTATAAGTGTACCGTAGTGATTCGGAATAAGACAAAAACGCAGTTTGGAAGATGAATTCATGATGTACTCGCTCATTATATACATTTGGCAAATTTTGAACACAGAAAAAGTTACATAGTGCTGCTTTATAGCATTGAAACACATCAGGTAAACACACATCAGGCATTATTTGATGCCTTGGGAGTGAGAACAGGCTGCCATTGAAATGAAATGACATGCAGGTTTACAATGACCTGAGGGGGAGTAAATAATGACTTTCATTTAATTTGTGGGTGAGCGACTCCTTTAATGTGTGATTGTCTGAGCAACATCTAACATGTCACTCACCTGGAGAGTGTGAGAGAGAAGCAGAAACAAATGAAGAGACAAAGGGCGAGACTCTAGAAACAGTATAAGAATATGATTGTGCCTTTTGTGTGACTGTCTTCCCATTAACCATCTGTTCTTTCATAGCAGTGAATGTTCATTGCTCTGCATGTGTGTTGGGCTTGAGTGGTCTTCTCCAGTTGAGCAGCACAGATCTGGCCAGATCACAACATGCAATGAACATGTATAGAAGACAGACGCATCCCAAATCTCCTGATCCCCCCGTTTATCCAGTCAGATATGGCTCTTTTGCTCTCTACCCATCTGTTTCTTGCACGCACACACACACAAACATATTCCTCATGTCTTTGTTCTTCATATTTCTCTTTCACCCACATTGCTGTGGTTCTGAGAGCTGATGTGAGCCTTTGTCTTCTTCTTTCACTTGGTTCCTCTCATCATATATTCCATCTTCAGCTCATTTTCAGAGCTCTGCTATCCTCTCATTCTGCCATTATCTGGCATGCTGTATTTCTCTCACTCTCTTTTTCCTGTCCACTCCCATCGTTCCTCCAACCATCACTAAACTCAAGAGAGACGCTGCTGAGAGCTGAAATATGCACCTTGTTATCTTAAAAATGAAACTGATTTAAGCCTGAAATAAGGACCCAGAGAAAAGATATGCTCAGAGGTTATTCTTGCATCACTCATGAGACTTTAAGAGCGTACTCTGTTATGTTTAATTGAAAGATGAAGCATGACTTTTTTTTAAATGCTAAAATACATTCTTATATCCCAGAGACACCTATAATTAAGCCAATCTTTATGAAAATATTTAAAAACTATTGCTGCGTCCTACTACATAGTTTGTGAAAAACAGTTTGCCAAAAGAGTAGTATGTCTGCATTTATAGTACTCGAAAAACAGTACGGGAAAAGTACCCAGATGACCTATTACTTCCACCAGGATTCTGAATGTGCAGTCGATGGACACTTTACTATCTCATGAGGTAGGGTGACCAAACGTGCCCTTTTCCCCAGACACATTGGCCAGGATTTCTATATCGCCTAATATATCCAGGTTTTGGCTTTGTTTGAGCTGCACAGACCGTTTGGGGAATGACATCAAAGTATCGTGTGAGCTATAGAGAGCAGATGGCTCCTTATGCTTTCGAATCGCTCTCACAATACTTGATGTCATACAACGATCAGTCTGCGCAGCGCTGCTTCAAGTCGAACACACCTAATATGTATGCATATTTGCATCGCTTTGACCATTCTCTGTAGATCCCACCTTCTCACGTGCAACGATTGGTCGATTATGTGCAATGGCTGCATGTTATTGGTCAAACTACTTTTCGATCATTACCTTCAGCAAGTATGAAAACAGAAAAACAAAGCCAAATCCTGGATATTTTAGGAAATATAGAAATCCTGGCCAGGATGTGTCCGGTAAAAAGAGCACGTATGGTCACCCTCCATAAATGTCACCCTGCCTTCCTTCAAGGAATCTTGCATAGAACAGAAAACAGTCCCATTTCCATGGTAAAAGAAACTTCTCTTTCTCTTCTCGTTTTCAAGGAGATTGAATGTGCCCATGCCATTTTGCGGCGAGAGGGTGCCAATCTTGCATTGTCTCATGGTGAGCTGGTGCCTGTGTCTCTGTGCCCTGCGCAAGGAGACAGTCTCTCAGTGCTCTCTGAAGGGAGCAAGAGTAGGAGAGTCTTCCTCACCTGCAGCCCCAGTGAAGACTTGTTCTGGGCCGTTCACAGCATTCGCTTTGTGATTGATGCTGGAGTGCAAAAAAGATATGTATGTAATGATTTAGTTTTTATTTTAAACTTTACAGACTATTCTTTATTATGAGCTCTGTGTTATATACTGTATACATTTTGATTGGTGGGCATGAAGCAGTGTTGTTTTATTGTGACAGGTGTACAATCCTAGAATCAG
>NW_015505592.1:200350-208370 GCF_001515645.1 Sinocyclocheilus grahami
GCTCTAGCGGTTAATAAACAGAACTGCACACATCCCGCGGAAGAACATTCCAACCGGAGCTACTTCTCTAAGTTTATGTCTATGGCGATTCACGCAGGTATGTGTTACTCCGCAGCGGTGACGACCCGACCAGGCTACAATAGTCCAAATATAAGCACTTATTATAAGTGTACCGTAGTGATTCGGAATAAGACAAAAACGCAGTTTGGAAGATGAATTCATGATGTACTCGCTCATTATATACATTTGGCAAATTTTGAACACAGAAAAAGTTACATAGTGCTGCTTTATAGCATTGAAACACATCAGGTAAACACACATCAGGCATTATTTGATGCCTTGGGAGTGAGAACAGGCTGCCATTGAAATGAAATGACATGCAGGTTTACAATGACCTGAGGGGGAGTAAATAATGACTTTCATTTAATTTGTGGGTGAGCGACTCCTTTAATGTGTGATTGTCTGAGCAACATCTAACATGTCACTCACCTGGAGAGTGTGAGAGAGAAGCAGAAACAAATGAAGAGACAAAGGGCGAGACTCTAGAAACAGTATAAGAATATGATTGTGCCTTTTGTGTGACTGTCTTCCCATTAACCATCTGTTCTTTCATAGCAGTGAATGTTCATTGCTCTGCATGTGTGTTGGGCTTGAGTGGTCTTCTCCAGTTGAGCAGCACAGATCTGGCCAGATCACAACATGCAATGAACATGTATAGAAGACAGACGCATCCCAAATCTCCTGATCCCCCCGTTTATCCAGTCAGATATGGCTCTTTTGCTCTCTACCCATCTGTTTCTTGCACGCACACACACACAAACATATTCCTCATGTCTTTGTTCTTCATATTTCTCTTTCACCCACATTGCTGTGGTTCTGAGAGCTGATGTGAGCCTTTGTCTTCTTCTTTCACTTGGTTCCTCTCATCATATATTCCATCTTCAGCTCATTTTCAGAGCTCTGCTATCCTCTCATTCTGCCATTATCTGGCATGCTGTATTTCTCTCACTCTCTTTTTCCTGTCCACTCCCATCGTTCCTCCAACCATCACTAAACTCAAGAGAGACGCTGCTGAGAGCTGAAATATGCACCTTGTTATCTTAAAAATGAAACTGATTTAAGCCTGAAATAAGGACCCAGAGAAAAGATATGCTCAGAGGTTATTCTTGCATCACTCATGAGACTTTAAGAGCGTACTCTGTTATGTTTAATTGAAAGATGAAGCATGACTTTTTTTTAAATGCTAAAATACATTCTTATATCCCAGAGACACCTATAATTAAGCCAATCTTTATGAAAATATTTAAAAACTATTGCTGCGTCCTACTACATAGTTTGTGAAAAACAGTTTGCCAAAAGAGTAGTATGTCTGCATTTATAGTACTCGAAAAACAGTACGGGAAAAGTACCCAGATGACCTATTACTTCCACCAGGATTCTGAATGTGCAGTCGATGGACACTTTACTATCTCATGAGGTAGGGTGACCAAACGTGCCCTTTTCCCCAGACACATTGGCCAGGATTTCTATATCGCCTAATATATCCAGGTTTTGGCTTTGTTTGAGCTGCACAGACCGTTTGGGGAATGACATCAAAGTATCGTGTGAGCTATAGAGAGCAGATGGCTCCTTATGCTTTCGAATCGCTCTCACAATACTTGATGTCATACAACGATCAGTCTGCGCAGCGCTGCTTCAAGTCGAACACACCTAATATGTATGCATATTTGCATCGCTTTGACCATTCTCTGTAGATCCCACCTTCTCACGTGCAACGATTGGTCGATTATGTGCAATGGCTGCATGTTATTGGTCAAACTACTTTTCGATCATTACCTTCAGCAAGTATGAAAACAGAAAAACAAAGCCAAATCCTGGATATTTTAGGAAATATAGAAATCCTGGCCAGGATGTGTCCGGGAAAACGGGCATGTATGGTCACCCTACATGAGGCCATTGGAGAGGATTTATGAATGGCAGTGAAGCAATGCAACTGAAGCTGGTAGGCCATGCGATAGTAACATCATGGTGGACATAGTATGTCTGAATTTCATTCATACTACCCACATTCATACTAAATAGAACATACTTTTTTAACAGTCGTGAAGTAAGTTCAAATTCAAATGTAGTTCCTACTCAGACAGTACACAATTTCGGAAACACATTATGTCTCTGTGAGCATCTCAATCAGTTCAGCACACCAGTGATGGCAGAACCTGTTTGAAAATAGACTATTATTTTTATCAGGCCTTCTTTCAAGACGTCTTTCAAAAACATTTAAAAATCTCACCTAGGGTCCTGCACAGACCGTTTGGGGAATGACATCAAAGTATCGTGTGAGCTATAGAGAGCAGATGGCTCCTTATGCTTTCGAATCGCTCTCACAATACTTGATGTCATACAACGATCAGTCTGCGCAGCGCTGCTTCAAGTCGAACACACCTAATATGTATGCATATTTGCATCGCTTTGACCATTCTCTGTAGATCCCACCTTCTCACGTGCAACGATTGGTCGATTATGTGCAATGGCTGCATGTTATTGGTCAAACTACTTTTCGATCATTACCTTCAGCAAGTATGAAAACAGAAAAACAAAGCCAAATCCTGGATATTTTAGGAAATATAGAAATCCTGGCCAGGATGTGTCCGAGAAAACGGGCATGTATGGTCACCCTACATGAGGCCATTGGAGAGGATTTATGAATGACAGTGAAGCAATGCAACTGAAGCTGGTAGGCCATGCGATAGTAACATCATGGTGGACATAGTATGTCTGAATTTCATTCATACTACCCACATTCATACTAAATAGAACATACTTTTTTAACAGTCGTGAAGTAAGTTCAAATTCAAATGTAGTTCCTACTCAGACAGTACACAATTTCGGAAACACATTATGTCTCTGTGAGCATCTCAATCAGTCCAGCACACCAGTGATGGCAGAACCTGTTTGAAAATAGACTATTATTTTTATCAGGCCTTCTTTCAAGACGTCTTTCAAAAACATTTAAAAATCTCACCTAGGGTCACCATATATTAGGGTGACCATACGTGCCATTTTCCCAGGAGGTGTCCTGTCCAGGATTTCCTAAAATATCTAGATTTTGGCTTTGTTTGCGTGTGCAGACCGATCGGTGTATGACATCAAAATACCTCGAGAGCATTTTGAAAGCATAATGAACCGTCTGTATGGGAAAATGGCACGTATGGCCACCCTACCATATATTCTCTTTTTCCTGGATATGTTCTGGCTGGGATTTCAAATTTGCCTAAAATGTCCGGGTTTTCGTACTGTTTTCATACTTGCTTAAGGAACTGACTGAAAAGTAGTTTGACCAGTAGTGAGCAGGCATTGTGCCTAATCTACCAATCATTGCATGCAAGTGGGTGGGACCTACAGAGAACGGTAAAAGCAAACTAAATTTGCGTACATAAAATGTATGAGTATTGTATATAGAAAGGAACATGTCGATAGGAAAACAAGGCCAAAACCTGGCAATTTATAAATCCCAGCCAGGGCATGTTCATGAAAAAGAGAACATATGGTCATCCTAAAGTTACTGACCCCAAATTTTTGAACTGTAGTGTATATAAGCAGTATTGTTTTACTGTATTTTCTCTGCTAGAAGTGTAAATAAATGAAGTTGCTGTAACTGTGTACATGTATGTGTGTGTGGGCTGTCTGCTCTGTGAACAGTCTGTGTACGATCATTGATGCAGGATACTTCTGCCGATCTGCTCCATGCACCTGCCCATAGTTACATACCATTCCAAAGCCCCGAGAGCCTGCCAGCTGCTCCAAAAGCTCCTCCACACACACAATCTAGAATTTTCCAAACAGCTTCATGCAAATGACAACTAATTTAGTAAAATCCACAACAAAGACGAGAAAGGAGATTCCTTCTTCAACCGAATTTCGTCTATAAAGTGCTTTGTAAATGTTATTTATGGCACATGGTAGCAAGCTGGACCATAATGCCTGGATGTTATGTCAACAGTCAAAAGTCTGGTTATGCAACCCTAGGTTACTCCAGAAGGCCTGAATCTGAAATCAGTGTCATATTTTGAGCTAAATTAGACTGTCTTTGTAAAGTGTACCATACGTCACTGTCGATAAAACCTTTACGAAAAAGAAGTTTATTCAAGTGTGCTATTAGTATACTTCTTTTAAACTAAAACATAGGAAAGTATACTTTTAGTCTACTTCTCAGAAATGGGCTTTATATACTTCTCAGAAATATACTTAAAATGACATTTAAGTATACTTGACTTATAGCCTACTTAGAAAAAGTCTAAATATATTTGAGCTATACTTGTGTTCCTAGAATCTGTGTTTTCATTGTTATACTGTAGGGGGCGCTAGCACACATTTTCTGTTCAGAATTTCCAAAAAACACAAGTGAAGAAGAAGAAAACGAAACAACAGATGCTTCCACATGTAATCTAACACGATCAACAGACATAAAACAGCATCAAAACTGTGTAAAGTTGATGTAATGTCGACCAATGAAGAGGTAATACTGACTGTCAAGCTTTGGGGTGTTGATCGACTCTATGTTTTGATTATTGTTCTGAATCCAATTCATAGTCTTTTTTTCAGCTTTTTGTTCAAATCTGTGTATCATTCGATCATTAGTTTTTTGATTTAATATTGAAAGTAGAAAAATGTGAAAACGGCTCCTTTTTCGTATTTTTGTTTTTTTCCAAAACACGAAAAACGAGAATTCAGCTTAAATTTTCGTATTTCGTTCTTTGGTGGAAAAATGAATAAACAGCTTGAATATTCGATTTCTACACGTGGGCGGGAATTAAACGCCCCTTCTGCTGATTGGTCAGCCGAAGATCAAACCGTGCCATCATCAGTTCTTCTGAAGTATCACACAGCAGAATAATAGTCCTCCACTGCTGCAGTTGTATGGATTCTTAACGCATTTATTGCAACTACATTTAGTCTTTTTTCATCAAACAAACAAGCTAATGAATTGCTCGTCACAACTCATACCTGGGCAGAGTCTAGGCAGGACTTTCTTCTGTGTAGATATAAATTCTATTCTTTGCATCAGCTGGGCATGGCAGGGTATTATATGACAGCTGTCATAGCCTACCCTGCTCACCCAGTAAGTCTGTTTAAGTAATTCATTAATTTGTTTCAAAATAAATATTTTAAACACTAAGACAAAAAGGAAAAAGTTCACGCAAGAACTGCCATTCTGACTGACAACCGGAGAACAGCATTAAATGCATCATATAAGTCACTTTGGAATAAATCACAGTAGGCCTATGTATCATGATAAAAAAAAACACTTTACAGTCTGGAAATACTTTAGGCTATAACTAATTATTTCTCAGACCCCCTATCACTTTAAGAACCACTGGTCTACACAGAAGAAAGAACTGTCTAGACTCTGCCCCTGTACGAGTTGTGTCGAGCTATTCATTAGTCTGTTTGATGAGAAAAATATGAAATGTAGTTGCAATAAAATGGGTTATTAATCCGTACAACTGCAGCAGTGGAGGACTATTATTCTGCTGTGTGATACTGCAGAAGAACTGATGATGGCACGGTTTGATCTTCGGCTGACCAATCAGCAGAAAGGGGCATTTAATTCCCGCCCACGTGTAGAAATGGAATATTCAAGCTGTTTATTCATTTTTCCATCCAAGAACGAAAAACGAAAATTTAAGCTGAATTCTCGTTTTTGGTTTTTTGGGAAAAGAACAAAAACACGAAAAAAGAGCCGTTTTCAAATGTTTCTACTTTCAATATGAAATAAAAAAACAAATGATCGAATGATACACAGATTTGTTCAAAATGTTGTTTATTAATTTTTTATTTATGAAATACCCACATTCAAGTGTTTAAAAAAAGAATGCATGAAGCTAGAATAAAAATGTTTTAGTTTACAAGCAGATACCCTGTTCTTTCTTTTGATGTTTTGTATGTTCAGATATTCATGTAACAAAATATATACAAATTAATACCTAAATAGGGACATAGCAGTATACTTAAAGTATGATGTAAAGTTCACTTAAAGAAAACTTATGAGTATACTTGCAGTATAAAACTACTAAACTAGTAGTTTACTGAGACTATACTTCAAAGTGTACTAAAATGCTACTACAAGTATTTAATTAGAAAACGATCAGTATTCATATAAGTTCACTTTTAGTATAGTTGCAGTACAAGCTAAAAATATTGTTGTAAACTAGTTGTGTACTTCTGTTATACTTAAAGTATACTTAAAAGTATTCTTTTATTTACTAGAAAGTGGGCCAATTTAGTCCCAAGGAGTATTGAAATAGTACACTTACAAGTATACTACTAGTACACTGATATTTGTGTACTTGCTACATAAAGTATACTTAAAAATATACTTGAACTTTACTTAAGTATACTTAATAAAATAAACTTGAAGTACACTACTTTTTGGTAAGGGAAGTATCTCCAAATGCAACACTGAGCAACTAATTTCACTCCTGACACAAACATGACCCTCTCTGTCTCTCTGCATGTCCAGATGGGCCCCAGATGTCAGCCCTGACACTGTTACCCAGCCAAGACAGTCACCAATTATAGCCTGGAATGGGAAACAGAGTTAGCAAGGCCACCTATCGGCTGCCAGGAACAGGTGAACCATCCTCTCATACCTCCTGGAGAAGCTGAAATTAGCTTTTATTCACATATATCTCTGCCTCCTTTACTTACAACATTTGCTTTCAGAATCAAAATGTTCTTTATTTGAAGAGATTTTTCATACAAAAATGAAAATTCAGTCATCATTTACTGACCCTCACATTAGTTCAAACCTGTACGACTTTATTTCTTCACAAAAAAAAAGCTATTTTGAAGAATGTTGGGAACGAAACAACATTAGAGCCCACTGACTGCCATTCTACGGACAAAAAAAATTCAAAATATCTTCATGAAACACATGAGAGTAAATGATGAAGGAATGTCCATATTTGGGTGCAGTATCCTTTTCATAATAAAAGTTGGCCTTGATTGAATGGATATGGAAGATTAATGCCTAAAGGCATGTAGTCTGTAACATCGATATTGGGGTCATTCCAGTTATGCGGTACACTCTAAAAAATGCTGGGTTGTTTTAACCCAATGTTGGATCAAATATGGACTAACCCAACTGTTGGCTTAAATTTTGGTTACATTTTTAAATTAGCTTTTTAACCCAACAGTTGGGTTGGTCCATATTTGACCCAACATTGGGTTAAAACAACCCAGCATTTTTTAGAGTGTACATTTTCATGTCTCCATGTGTATCTTAAAACAAAACTCATAATTTGTATTGATGAAAATCATAAGTTTTTTATTTTTTATATTGCTTTAACTAACACAAATCAGTTCCTTCAAGGGATTCTGTAGTTCACCTACAAATGTTGTTGTCATTTACTTATCCTCATGTTACAAACTAGTACAACTTTCTTTCTTCCTTGGAATACAAAAAAAAAAAGATATTCTGAAGAATATTGGCAACCAAACTGTTTTTACACTCTAAAAACGGCTGGGTTAAAAACAACCCAATTTGGGTTATTTTGGCAACCCAGCTCTGGGTCAAAAAGGGACGAGCCCAGCGCTGGGTTGTTTTAACCCAATAAGTTAGGTTATTATGTTTGACCCAGCATGCTGGGTTGCTTTTTTATGGTTTAAAATTACTACACTGCTAGGCTAAAATGAACCCAAACCGAGCTAGACTTTAAACCTACAAATCTTGTTCATTTTAAAATCACTTTTACACACACAGAATGACTATCAAAAGGTAAATATTTATTTAAAACAAGAGAAAACAGTCAAAGTAACATGCATGTAAGAAGGAATGCAGAAAAGTATGGCATTAACAGCTACAGAGTTTATAAATGAAGCATTGAACATTTGTAGACTATAACTTTTAAGATCAAATTTGACTTTTTTGGTACATTTTATATATTGTATAAAAATATTATACAAAAACATTATTATTCAATAGTTGTACAATTAGTTAATAGTTAAGTTCTTTACAAAC
>NW_015505592.1:212428-233867 GCF_001515645.1 Sinocyclocheilus grahami
TGTAAACTCCATTTCTACTAAACAACAACACAGAACAAGCATTTAACATTTTGTTTTTTGCAAATTATACACTTACAGTTTGTTTCATAGTCCATGAATACAGATCAGGCATCGCTGTCAATTTCCATGATCTCTTTAGCATAATTAATGTAGTCATGAAGAAGCCCTATCAGCACAGCAAAGGCATGTGACATCTTTTACATTATCCAGGGCAGCCTCCCCCTTTAAAACCACTGTTGCATCAGTTTGGGGGAAAGGACATTCTCCTCTTTGACCAGCATTCATCCCAGTCACCACCTGTTCTTCATCAGTGGCCTAAAAAGAGAAAAACATTTGAAAAAAGAAACCATTTAATTAAAATCTATCCATTTTCAGATAGAGCTGCATCCACATCAGTAAGGATAGGTAAATAGTCTGTTTTATCATTTCAACCACTTGTGTGGGTGTTTAATGTCTCTGTAATGGCAGCACTAGTGTGAGGGCATGCAATATTGTTTAAATAAATATATTGCTTTCAGAAAGCTAAGACCAAGAACGATGACTCTCCAAATCCGACAACGCAAAGTTGGTTTGAGTTCTGCAATGAAAAACACAGACATCAATGGAATTATGAACTTTACTTGCCTTAAACCGTCTTTCCCTCTCTTCTGAAGAAACTGAGAAAATCTCCTCCTCACACAAGCAGGGTTCTGTGTCGTTAACTCCCGGCGCGGGCCCAATGAAGACACAAAGCTCAACATGTCTAAAATATAACATGCAAAACATTACTTTTAACAATTATCACTTCATCAGCCTCAAAATAATTAGGCTAGTCTTTATTACATAACGCCGTTTCCTTGAGGGAACTACGTTCAATTTAACCGCGAAAAAAAACAAATTAACATGTAAATATGTTAATAACCCTCTCTTAACACCTCAAAAAATTTAAATATTGTAAAATCTTATGTAAATATGACATGACACTCACTGACGTTATATTAAAAGCATCTCTTCCATTCCGTAAAAGAGGCCGTTAAGACTATTTCTGAGGCGAAATCCGCGTCCGCGTAGTTTTTAATATAAACTCTTTTCAGAATATTTCCGCCTTCCATGAAATCTCAAGATACGACCGGACTCAAACAATGAATGATGACTTTACATTTTTAATCTTTACTTATCATAAACCGTCTTACACTCGCACTCGCTTCCATCTGAAGACGCTGAGAAAATGGCGGCATCTCGCACTGGTGTCGTCAAGACACGTCCGATGTTAACATGATGTGCGTGCTCTCTTTCACGTCCGCGTTCCCAACCCAGCGCCGCTGGGTTATTGATCAAGACCCCAAATTGGGTTAAAACAACCCAACGTCCTTACCCAGCGGTCTCAACCCAGCATTTGGGTTGAAAAAACAACCCAGCGTTTTTTAGAGTGTATGACCATTGACGTCCACTATGGGGGAAAAAAAATGAATAATTTCTCAAAATACCTTCTTTTAAGTTTTACAGAAAAAAAGAAAGTGATAAAGGTTTGGGTGAAATGGTGAGTAAATGATGACAGAATGTTACATTTTCTGGTGAACTATCCCTT
This sequence comes from Sinocyclocheilus grahami, assembly GCF_001515645.1. Lineage (NCBI taxonomy): Eukaryota > Metazoa > Chordata > Actinopteri > Cypriniformes > Cyprinidae > Sinocyclocheilus > Sinocyclocheilus grahami. The sequence goes on from NW_015505592.1 coordinate 213,996, forward strand.
TAATGAAAACATCTTCCAGGAAGTGGCATCACTTTTGGTGGAGAAAAGAACAGAACAAAAAGATAAACAGAATTATAATATATTTTTTTCTAAAAATTGTTCAAATAAAATACATATAATTAAAATAAATGATTCCCTCATGCAAGATAACTGCCGATGGCTAACTTTAGCTCTGTATTTACATCCTATTCAAGTGTAAAGGATCAGGCTATAATGAATAAAACTGACGTGTTTGATCTTGGCCTTCTTAAATGCAAGTATAATATTTTTGACTGATTGATTGATTTATTGATATAGATATGGTACTGATGAAACTATTATGATGCTTAAAAAAATTACCCTGCTCACCAACTGTCCAATCAGCTGCTGACTGAAAGGATGTAAGAAGCTGAAATGGATCTGTAAGTTTGGAAATACACCAGGAACCCAACAGGAAACACAGTAAGCCGATCTACCGATCTACTCAACCCAGGAGCCCAATAATAGAAAGCAGCCCAAGCAGGGCCCTATTAGCGTGCGTCTGTCATTGTATCTCTCTGTGTGTGTGTGCCATGTCAGGAATGTTACAAATGGCCCAACTCCTGAAGCATTCTCAGGATTGCAAACATTTTTTTTTTCTGATCACACTATCAGTTTAAACAAAATGCTAATTCAGAGCAATCAAGCTGCAAATTTCCCTCCTTCAGCACTAGCATAATCCGTCAGAAGTTTGAAATCTACCAAAGTAGTCATCCATCACCCACTCTCTGCTTTCTGTCCATTTTTGAAAGAAAGAGAGAAAGCCAAGACCCACAGTCTTTTCTGAGCTCTCTACTTAAACCATGTCTTTACAACAACACTTTACATGAATTCATTGTTCAGACACCGGCGAACACAAGTGCAGCCTGTAAACATGGGTTAAAGTCTCTAGTGAACTAACAACAAGGTCTCCAAACAGCCGCTGTTTATGAATTACTGAGGAAAGATGTGAAAGAAAATGGCTTGGAGAAAGAGAGGAAGATATCAGTCTTCTGATAACTTCAGAGAAACGCATTCCTCCACAGGCGATCACAGGGACGAGGAAGATAATTTAATTAGACTGTCATGGCGTCTCAGATGCCTTAGCTCAGTGGTTTTCAACCTTTTACATCCTATTCAAGTGTAAAGGATCAGGCTATAATGAATAAAATTGACGTGTTTGATCTTGGCCTTCTTAAATGCAAGTATAATATTTTTGATTTTGACTGATTGATTGATTTATTGATATAGATATGGTACTGATGAAACTAATATGATGCTTAAAAAAATTACCCTGCTCACCAACTGTCCAATCAGCTGCTGACTGAAAGGATGTAAGAAGCTGAAATGGATCTGTAAGTTTGGAAATACACCAGGAACCCAACAGGAAACACAGTAAGCCGATCTACCGATCTACTCAACCCAGGAGCCCAATAATAGAAAGCAGCCCAAGCAGGGCCCTATTAGCGTGCGTCTGTCATTGTATCTCTCTGTGTGTGTGTGCCATGTCAGGAATGTTACAAATGGCCCAACTCCTGAAGCATTCTCAGGATTGCAAACATTTTTTTTTTCTGATCACACTATCAGTTTAAACAAAATGCTAATTCAGAGCAATCAAGCTGCAAATTTCCCTCCTTCAGCACTAGCATAATCCGTCAGAAGTTTGAAATCTACCAAAGTAGTCATCCATCACCCACTCTCTGCTTTCTGTCCATTTTTGAAAGAAAGAGAGAAAGCCAAGACCCACAGTCTTTTCTGAGCTCTCTACTTAAACCATGTCTTTACAACAACACTTTACATGAATTCATTGTTCAGACACCGGCGAACACAAGTGCAGCCTGTAAACATGGGTTAAAGTCTCTAGTGAACTAACAACAAGGTCTCCAAACAGCCGCTGTTTATGAATTACTGAGGAAAGATGTGAAAGAAAATGGCTTGGAGAAAGAGAGGAAGATATCAGTCTTCTGATAACTTCAGAGAAACGCATTCCTCCACAGGCGATCACAGGGACGAGGAAGAGAATTTAATTAGACTGTCATGGCGTCTCAGATGCCTTAGCTCAGTGGTTTTCAACCTGACGGTATTGCAGGGGGGCCGCCAATTACTATTAAAATAAATAATAATATTGTTAAAATATGTAAAAAATTGATGTAAAAAAAGTCATAACATAATATCTTAATTTCACAATTAAATAAAAAATAAATATTAAACTGTTACTTTGCTTCCACTATTCGAGCTCGCTGATTGGATTAAGAATAATTTTGCTGCATATGCTACAGAACAACAGATTCAAACATGGATAAATGGCTGTCAACAGGGTCGCTGAAAAGAACAAATGCAGATGTTTCTCCATCTACAAGTAAGCCTGACACTGAAAAGACTCAAAATAAATCTAAAAGAAAATACAGTAGTGACTATCTAGTGCCAGGCTTCACATGTGTGGGAGCGGAGAACAAGAAGCTAACGTTACCGCTCTGCGATGTTTGCTCAGAAGTCTTATCAAATGAAGCTTCGAAACCGAGCAAACTACGACGGCACTTGGAGACTAAACACAGTGAATATGTGTCCAAGCCTATTGAGTTTTTTGAGAACAAACTGAAAAAAACTCTCACATAATTGGTGAAAATTTGATTTGACCTGCCACGACAGAAATGGTTGGCGTGATGTGTGGAGAAAAGGCCGTTAGCGAAAGCAGTTAAATCTGATTTCACTTTCAGAAAATACAGCTGAGAGAAGAATAAATGAAATGGCAGATGACATAACTCAGAAGTTGGTTAAAAACATTCGATAGAGTGCCTTTTATGCCCTACAGTTGGATGAATCGACCAATATAGCAAACCTTTTCAACCTCATTGCTTATGTATGGTATGTACATAACGGAGAATTACAAGAGGATTTCCTTTTCTGTAAGTCGCTGCCGAAGCCATATTTGATATTTTGAATGCATTTATTGTTTTTTGGCAGTTCATTCAATAAAGATAGTTAACAAGCTAGCTTCTGAGTACTCCGTTATTAACCCAACAAATAGCGGGGTCAGTTAATTTTTTTGCAGTGGGCCGCGGAAACATATGTGTTTGGTTGTGTGGGCCACGAGTTGAAAAAGGTTGGGAACCACTGCCTTAGCTGATACAAAGAGATGGAGGAGAAAAAGATGTGTGAAAGAGGGCGAAAATACTAATAAGATGATTGTATCTGTCCAAATTGATATTGAGATGTAGACATGAGTGATAACACTTATTTTCCTTAAGATGTGAATATCAAGCCCGATATGTTGTAATGCAACATCTGTTCAGTTCTTACATTTTTTTGTGCATAAAATTGTAATTATAGTCACTTAACATTATATTTTGAAGACATCATTACTAACCATGAATGAACAGGTAATTAATTTAACAACCAAAATAAAAAAATAAATAAAATAAAAAAACAATGGCAAAACAACCTATTATAATAAATGTCACATTTAGTGGAATTAAAAATCTATATGATAATGCGAACATGAAAATTATTTCCCGTCTTACCACAATTTACCTAATAGCTTGTAATACATATTCATCAGCCAAAGTTTCTTCCCAGTTTTTTTTTTTTTTTTCTGAAAAAGTTTTAGCATATCGAAATGTTTACTGTTATAGCTGATGGAAATACTGATTATCGATACAGATTTGCGCATCTTTTTTAATTTAGCTTAAACTGATCCTTTAAGTGTTGTGAAAAAACTAGTTTGGAAACACTTTTTGTCAAGGAAAGAGGGCTATAATACAAATAAACGTGGTGTCATACGACAGAATTACTGTCACGAATCCAGTCCATGAACTTTCCTTTTCATTGACTCTCGCTGTTTTGCCCACCATATACCTGTTTGCCCTCATCTGACCCATGCCTGCTGTATGACCACGTCTCTGTCTGTGTCTAATAAAGCTCTGCGAATGGATCCGCAAGTCTCACGTCTCGTCAGCCCCGTAACAATTACACTCATGTCTACATATTGCTCCCATTAAATGCTGTTTCTCTGTCACTTTCTGTATTTTACAATGACTTGGGGATATATGGAATGTGAAAGATCCCCAGAACTTGTGCTATTCACAAAATGATATAGATTTTTTTTTTTTTGTTAAATGGAAACAGGCAAATTTCTCAACCTTTTTCTTAACACATTTTTACTTTGTAAAAGTACAATTGAATGAAAACAGATTGAAGACAGCTATCCCCCCCCCCCTTTATCTGTAAAATAGTGGAAACTTGGCTATTCTCACACTGATTAAATAATAAAAATCACATAGTTTTTTTAGTAGTAGTAGTATGCAGTAATGAATATCCACTGACCCTGAGACACACATCCAAAGTGTTATAGGATCATGATGGTGAACAATTTGACAGCTGCTCTCACACTGTTTATGTGACAATATGGTCAGCGAGTGAGAGAGTGTGAAACCAAAAAAAAGGGTTGCATTAGTTGCAAGCGACCCTCTAAATCAGGTTAATGTGGTGGATTTGTTCCAGGCCCTCCAGATTTTCAGTTTGGAGGCATCATATACAAACCATCACTCACTGATATTGCCTTTCTACCACCAGCAGCCTGTGATAGCACGCGCACAATTACTCCTGACCTACTTTAGCACACCAGAATGCTGAGAACATCTGAGAACATTTCCAGTGTGCAAATGCTGAATATTTAGTGACACACTCTTAAACCAGGTACACACTGCTGCCGAATACGGTTATCACTCATCAAACAGTTTCTGTTTATTATTTACAGAAATTATGTTCTATAACACAATTTGCTCCCCCAAAATTGTGTATACAGACATGAATTCAACTACTACTTGTTAATGCAGTGACAGCAGTTTCAATTATATGCTGACTGTTTATCTAAGGTGCTAGAAAATCATAAAAACAGAAGAACGTGTCTTGACTCGTTTGCAAATTTTGATACTGTGTCTCTCCATCATATAGTTTCTCTTATCAGCACCGCAGTCCAGAGGAAACATTACGCTCCAGAGAGAGAACGCTGTTAAAACGCAGCAGCTTAATGAGCATAAACAAAACACACCGCCTCTGTCGACACCAATTTAATAACAACTGCTAGACGTGCACATCTTTGCTGCTCATAATTCTTCCGTCAAATGTAACTGTTTCTAGTACCACGTTTCTTGTTTTAAGCTACGAATCACCAAAATGTTGCTATGGTTTTTACTACAGGTACAGTGTGTCAGATATTGCAAATATTGTGAGTCACTCCCAAATGTCCTATAGAGGCACATTCAAAGGTTAATATGTTCTTCCTACACACATTTATACATTAATTTAAATCACTGTGAAATGTAATTCTCAGGACTTTTCTAATTAGGAGGTTTCTAATTAGATCTAGACTAGACAATAATTTACATCTTAATCATTTTGATAGGGAAGGTCAATCGCCTTATGGATTCAACTGGAAATACAAAGAGAAAATTCAATATGAGAATTCATACTTGTCATACCTAACCAACTAAAGACAAAATTAGGGTTGCTAAGCTTTGCCTGTATTAACTTATTGTCCCTGTGGATACTATGTTAGCATATGGTGGGGTGGCCTGAGGACCCCTCAGACAGGACAAACATCACTCTGCTTCTACAAAACTCATTTGGACAAGAGCGGAATCATAACAGTGCAGATCCAGCGACCTCCTCCCAAATACAAGCAAAAATGTCCTGTGCCTCAGTAAGTTAAAATAAAATCAATAGTTATTTAGTCATGCACATCTTGATAAGGCACTTAAGGGATGCTTACTGTATGAATAACCATATTTCAACCAATGTGATCATATTAATATTTCATAATGACAAATCATAATGTTGTATCACTAATAAAATGTTTTATGCCTTTATGGATGCGTGTGAGCTAAGTTTACCTATGGACTGAGTTCAGCCTCCAAGAAAAGTTATCACATACACGTTTAGTTAGCTATCTAAATGGAGACTTTCTAAATTAATAATAGCTTTTAAAATACTAACCAAACCATTACCCTAACAGAAAACCTCTTTAAAAAATTTTTTTTAAAGAATGTAATTTACTTTTATATATATATACAGTATACACCATTTTTTTTACATATAAGGATGTCCAACAGGATTTTAAGATTTTTTTATATATTTTTTTTTTATTAATACTTTTATTCAGTAAGGATGCATCCAACTGAACAAATGTGACAGTAAAGACATTGTTAATATTACAAAATATTTCTATTTCAAATAGACAAACAAACAAACAACTCATGGATTCTACAAACATTTAAAGCAGCACAAACATTTTCAACATTGATAATACTAAGAAGAACTGACACTGTAACATGGAGAAATTCAGCTTTTCCATCACAAGAATAAATTACATTTTAAAAACATACTAAATAGTGAACAGTTATTTTAAATTGTAATAATATTTTACAATATAATTTTCTTTCTGTATTTTTTGATCAAATAAATGCAGCCTTGGTGAACATAAGAGGCTGCTTTCACTTTTAACTTTTTAAAAATGTTATATTAACTATAAAGGATGTAACTAACATAAACATTTTAAAAGTTTAAGAATTAGTCATAATTATCACCCTGAGTAATAGACTACTATCCTTAACTCTAACCCAAACCCTAGTCCTAAAGATACTTGCATGTGAATAACCATTGTAATTATGAATCACATCTCCTATGTATGTCCAGTTTTGTCCCCAAACTTTGTCAGTGTGGATAGGTTTGTCCCCAAAGTATAGCCACATAAACACAGTGAAACGTATACTCACCTCATAGTCTTGATCTCTTCTTCTCTTGCAGTTTGTGTAATCCAGATCTTCCACATTGCTTTAGACACCTCAGCTGATCACACTTCCTCACTCTTTTGTTATGTCTCATGCACAGAGAGCTCTGTGATTTACTAAGCTCCTTCCACTCCACGCAGCTCCCATGGGCTAGTGTCTTCCACAACTAACTCATCCAATTGAGCGAGCCTTAACAGAAAGAGAGAGAGAGAGAGTGAGGGAGGAGTCACAACGGAATCCAATTTGAAGAGAATGAGCCGGTATTAAAAAAAGAAGGGTACATTGATCATTACAGAGCTGTGTGCTAGAATACAGATGAACTGAGAACGACAGACACTCCAAATCTCTGATTACATCTGCTTAGTGAAGAGCAGCTGCTCTGAAACAGTGACACAGGACTTCTGCTGGCCATGAAATCGTAGTGGGGAGGGGGTGCGAGGGTCGAGGGGTGCTGAAATGTCTAACGTACAAACGTACAGTATACACACATTATATACTTCAGTTAGCAAACAAACACAGCAGGACGTGAGAGATTAGCTGTAGACTGGTATATAACATAGCAGTCTCACTTGGACTGTTTTAACATTCACAGGACTGTTGCTGGTCACCATCTGCATAACAAAGACACTTCAGACACAAAAGATGGAGAAGCGATGGGAGTGAATTCCCACAAAACTTCAGTCATATAACCGAGCAAAATTACCATAAAAGTAGTTTGAACCAGTGGTGGGGTGCAGGTTACTACATACAGTACTTAGGAAGCTCCTATTCTCCAACACCATGAATCTCAACACTGCCTTCTAAAATAAAGACTGACTGACTAAATAAATAAATAAAGTAAGCTATGAACACTGAACAAAAAAGCAAACTAATACAATTACAAAATAAAACTATGAACAAACAAACAAACAAACATGAAAAAGGAAACTGAACAATAAACAAACAACTAAAATAAATAGATTAAATTACAAAAAGAAAACTGTGAACAAAAAAAAAACAAATACATTCACAAAAATAAAACTATGAACAACAAATAAATACATTTACAAAAAGAAAACTATATGAACAATAAAAATATATTTACAAAAAGAAAACTATGACCAACTAAACAAGCAAACAAATAAAAATAGACCAAAAGTACATCAAATACATACGCAATACATAAATAAATAAATTCACAAAAACTATTATCAATGAACAAATGAATAAATAAATAAATAAATAAAATTACAAACAGAAAACTATGGCCAAATATAAATAAATAAATAAAGCTATGAACACTAAACAAAAAAGCAAACAAAAAGCAAGCAAACAAATATATAAAATTTCAAAATGAAACTAGATTGAAAAGTTTGTAGACAAACTTTAGGTTGGCTTGAAAAAGCCTTGAAAGTTCAAATAGTTTGAAAGATTACAGTTTGAATGTTTTCAAGGCAATACAGTCTATCAGAAAAACAGATAGGTATAAAACATATTGCTAGGGTACCTGGGGTGGTTTGCTAGGCTGTTTATAGCATGACTAGCATGTTGCTAGCATGATTCTAGCATTATTAACATGTTAATAGCATGGTGGTAACATTTTGTTAGCATTATTAACAAGATACTAGAATGTTTCTAACATGATTAGAATGTTACTAGCATGTTGTTAACATGATTAGCAAGTTACTAGCATTTTTATAGAATGATTAGCATGTTACTATCATGTTGTTAACATAATTAGCATGTTACTAACATGTTGCTAGCATGATTAGTATGTTACTAGCATGGTGTTAACATTTTGTTAGCATGATTAACAAGATACTAGCATGTTTCTAACGTGGTTAGCATGTTAATAACATGTTGTTAGCATGATTAGCATGTTACTAGCAACTTGTTCACATTTTGTAAGCATGATTAGCGAGTTACTAGCATGTTTCTAGCATTATTAGCATGCTACTAACATGTTGTTAACATGATTAGCAAGTTACTAGCATGTTGCTAGTATGATTCTAACACGATTAGCATTTTACTAGCATGATGCTAGCATGATGCTAGCATGTTTCTAGCATGTTTGACAAGTTGCTAGCATGTTTCGAGTATGATTAGCATGTTACTAGCATGTTGTTAACATTATTCTAGCATGATAAGCAAATTACTAACATGTTGTTAACATGATTAACAAGTTACTTGCATGTTGTTAACATGATTAGCAAGTTAATAGCATTTTGTTAGCAGGATTCTAGCATGATTATCATGTTACTAGCATGATTCTATCATGATTGGCATGTTACTAGAATGATGTTAACATGTTTCGAACATGTTTAACAAGTTGCTAGCATTTTGTTACCATTTTTGGAGTGAATTCCCACAAAACTTCAGTCATATAACCGAGCAAAATTACCATAAAAGTAGTTTGAACCAGTGGTGGGGTGCAGGTTACTACATACAGTACTTAGGAAGCTCCTATTCTCCAACACCATGAATCTCAACACTGCCTTCTAAAATAAAGACTGACTGACTAAATAAATAAATAAAGTAAGCTATGAACACTGAACAAAAAAGCAAACTAATACAATTACAAAATAAAACTATGAACAAACAAACAAACAAACATGAAAAAGGAAACTGAACAATAAACAAACAACTAAAATAAATAGATTAAATTACAAAAAGAAAACTGTGAACAAAAAAAAAACAAATACATTCACAAAAATAAAACTATGAACAACAAATAAATACATTTACAAAAAGAAAACTATATGAACAATAAAAATATATTTACAAAAAGAAAACTATGACCAACTAAACAAGCAAACAAATAAAAATAGACCAAAAGTACATCAAATACATACGCAATACATAAATAAATAAATTCACAAAAACTATTATCAATGAACAAATGAATAAATAAATAAATAAAATTACAAACAGAAAACTATGGCCAAATATAAATAAATAAATAAAGCTATGAACACTAAACAAAAAAGCAAGCAAACAAATATATAAAATTTCAAAATGAAACTAGATTGAAAAGTTTGTAGACAAACTTTAGGTTGGCTTGAAAAAGCCTTGAAAGTTCAAATAGTTTGAAAGATTACAGTTTGAATGTTTTCAAGGCAATACAGTCTATCAGAAAAACAGATAGGTATAAAACATATTGCTAGGGTACCTGGGGTGGTTTGCTAGGCTGTTTATAGCATGACTAGCATGTTGCTAGCATGATTCTAGCATTATTAACATGTTAATAGCATGGTGGTAACATTTTGTTAGCATTATTAACAAGATACTAGAATGTTTCTAACATGATTAGAATGTTACTAGCATGTTGTTAACATGATTAGCAAGTTACTAGCATTTTTATAGAATGATTAGCATGTTACTATCATGTTGTTAACATAATTAGCATGTTACTAACATGTTGCTAGCATGATTAGTATGTTACTAGCATGGTGTTAACATTTTGTTAGCATGATTAACAAGATACTAGCATGTTTCTAACGTGGTTAGCATGTTAATAACATGTTGTTAGCATGATTAGCATGTTACTAGCAACTTGTTCACATTTTGTAAGCATGATTAGCGAGTTACTAGCATGTTTCTAGCATTATTAGCATGCTACTAACATGTTGTTAACATGATTAGCAAGTTACTAGCATGTTGCTAGTATGATTCTAACACGATTAGCATTTTACTAGCATGATGCTAGCATGATGCTAGCATGTTTCTAGCATGTTTGACAAGTTGCTAGCATGTTTCGAGTATGATTAGCATGTTACTAGCATGTTGTTAACATTATTCTAGCATGATAAGCAAATTACTAACATGTTGTTAACATGATTAACAAGTTACTTGCATGTTGTTAACATGATTAGCAAGTTAATAGCATTTTGTTAGCAGGATTCTAGCATGATTATCATGTTACTAGCATGATTCTATCATGATTGGCATGTTACTAGAATGATGTTAGCATGTTTCGAACATGTTTAACAAGTTGCTAGCATTTTGTTACCATTTTTATCAAGTTGCTAGCATGTTTCTAGCATGATTAGCATGCTACTTGTCACGAATTCGGTCCATGGACTTCCGTTTATTCACTCCCAGAGGTCACCCTTTCCATTACATTGACTCTCGCACAACACAAACTGTTGCATAACACCCTGGACTACATATCCCATCATTCTTTGCACGATTTGCACACTGCACTGATTGCACACAGCTGTTTCTAATCACCTCACTCACTATATAACACCCACTCTTCTCTTCTTCTCTTGCAGTTTGTGTAATCCAGATCTTCCACATTGCTTTAGACACCTCAGCTGATCACACTTCCTCACTCTTTTGTTATGTCTCATGCACAGAGAGCTCTGTGATTTACTAAGCTCCTTCCACTCCACGCAGCTCCCATGGGCTAGTGTCTTCCACAACTAACTCATCCAATTGAGCGAGCCTTAACAGAAAGAGAGAGAGAGAGAGTGAGGGAGGAGTCACAACGGAATCCAATTTGAAGAGAATGAGCCGGTATTAAAAAAAGAAGGGTACATTGATCATTACAGAGCTGTGTGCTAGAATACAGATGAACTGAGAACGACAGACACTCCAAATCTCTGATTACATCTGCTTAGTGAAGAGCAGCTGCTCTGAAACAGTGACACAGGACTTCTGCTGGCCATGAAATCGTAGTGGGGAGGGGGTGCGAGGGTCGAGGGGTGCTGAAATGTCTAACGTACAAACGTACAGTATACACACATTATATACTTCAGTTAGCAAACAAACACAGCAGGACGTGAGAGATTAGCTGTAGACTGGTATATAACATAGCAGTCTCACTTGGACTGTTTTAACATTCACAGGACTGTTGCTGGTCACCATCTGCATAACAAAGACACTTCAGACACAAAAGATGGAGAAGCGATGGGAGTGAATTCCCACAAAACTTCAGTCATATAACCGAGCAAAATTACCATAAAAGTAGTTTGAACCAGTGGTGGGGTGCAGGTTACTACATACAGTACTTAGGAAGCTCCTATTCTCCAACACCATGAATCTCAACACTGCCTTCTAAAATAAAGACTGACTGACTAAATAAATAAATAAAGTAAGCTATGAACACTGAACAAAAAAGCAAACTAATACAATTACAAAATAAAACTATGAACAAACAAACAAACAAACATGAAAAAGGAAACTGAACAATAAACAAACAACTAAAATAAATAGATTAAATTACAAAAAGAAAACTGTGAACAAAAAAAAAACAAATACATTCACAAAAATAAAACTATGAACAACAAATAAATACATTTACAAAAAGAAAACTATATGAACAATAAAAATATATTTACAAAAAGAAAACTATGACCAACTAAACAAGCAAACAAATAAAAATAGACCAAAAGTACATCAAATACATACGCAATACATAAATAAATAAATTCACAAAAACTATTATCAATGAACAAATGAATAAATAAATAAATAAATAAAATTACAAACAGAAAACTATGGCCAAATATAAATAAATAAATAAAGCTATGAACACTAAACAAAAAAGAAAGCAAACAAATATATAAAATTTCAAAATGAAACTAGATTGAAAAGTTTGTAGACAAACTTTAGGTTGGCTTGAAAAAGCCTTGAAAGTTCAAATAGTTTGAAAGATTACAGTTTGAATGTTTTCAAGGCAATACAGTCTATCAGAAAAACAGATAGGTATAAAACATATTGCTAGGGTACCTGGGGTGGTTTGCTAGGCTGTTTATAGCATGACTAGCATGTTGCTAGCATGATTCTAGCATGATTAACATGTTAATAGCATGGTGTTAACATTTTGTTAGCATTATTAACAAGATACTAGAATGTTTCTAACATGATTAGAATGTTACTAGCATGTTGTTAACATGATTAGCAAGTTACTAGCATTTTTATAGAATGATTAGCATGTTACTATCATGTTGTTAACATAATTAGCATGTTACTAACATGTTGCTAGCATGATTAGTATGTTACTAGCAACTTGTTCACATTTTGTAAGCATGATTAGCGAGTTACTAGCATGTTTCTAGCATTATTAGCATGCTACTAACATGTTGTTAACATGATTAGCAAGTTACTAGCATGTTGCTAGTATGATTCTAACACGATTAGCATGTTACTAGCATGATGCTAGCATGTTTGACAAGTTGCTAGCATGTTTCGTGTATGATTAGCATGTTACTAGCATGTTGTTAACATTATTCTAGCATGATTAGCAAATTACTAACATGTTGTTAACATGATTAACAAGTTACTTGCATGTTGTTAACATGATTAGCAAGTTAATAGCATTTTGTTAGCAGGATTCTAGCATGATTATCATGTTACTAGCATGATTCTATCATGATTGGCATGTTACTAGAATGATGTTAGCATGTTTCGAACATGTTTAACAAGTTGCTAGCATTTTGTTACCATTTTTATCAAGTTGCTAGCATGTTTCTAGCATGATTAGCATGCTACTTGATGCTAGCATGATGCTAGCATGTTTCTAGCATGTTTGACAAGTTGCTAGCATGTTTCGAGTATGATTAGCATGTTACTAGCATGTTGTTAACATTATTCTAGCATGATAAGCAAATTACTAACATGTTGTTAACATGATTAACAAGTTACTTGCATGTTGTTAACATGATTAGCAAGTTAATAGCATTTTGTTAGCAGGATTCTAGCATGATTATCATGTTACTAGCATGATTCTATCATGATTGGCATGTTACTAGAATGATGTTAACATGTTTCGAACATGTTTAACAAGTTGCTAGCATTTTGTTACCATTTTTATCAAGTTGCTAGCATGTTTCTAGCATGATTAGCATGCTACTTGTCACGAATTCGGTCCATGGACTTCTGTTTATTCACCACCAGAGGTCACCCTTTCCATTACATTGACTCTCGCACAACCCAAACTGTTGCATAACACCCTGGACTACATATCCCATCATTCTTTGCACGATTTGCACACTGCACTGATTGCACACAGCTGTTTCTAATCACCTCACTCACTATATAACACCCACTCTAACCACCTTTCTTGGCTGAGTATTGTTTAGCCTGTACCCCTTTCCGAGTCTCCGTATTTTCCTTGTTTTGCCTTGCCTGTTTTTGCGGTTTCTGATCTTTGCCTGTTTTCTTGGATTTCTCCCTCTCGTCTCGCCCCTGTGATGCTGTCTGCTGATCGGTGACCTATGCTAGCCCTGGGACTATTCTTGTGTTTTGCCCGCCATATACCTGTTTGCCATTGTTTTGACCCTGCCTGTTTACCACGTCTCTTGAATAAAGCCTGGAGATGGATCCACACATCTCACGTCTCGTCAGCCCCGTTACACTACTAGCATGGTGTTAACATTTTGTTAGCATGATTAGCAAGTTTACTAGCATGCTGCTAGCATTATTCTAGCATAATTAGCATGTTACTAGCATGATTCTAGCATGATTACCATGTTACTAGCATAATGCTAGCATGTTTCTAGCATGTTTAAGAAGTTGATAGTATGTTTCTAGCATAATTAGCAAGTTACTAGCATTTTGCTAGCATGTTTCTAGGATGAATAGCAAGTTACTAGCATGTTGTTAAAAGGTTTCTATGCTAATCCAGTTTAAACCAGTTGATTCAGTAAATAAAACCAGCTAAGGCCAGCCTGGGCTGCTAAAAAAGTGGCCAAAAGCACTTTAAAACCAGCTTGGGAGACCAGCCAAAGCAGTCAATCAGCTTAGGCTGGTTTTAGCTGTTTTTCTTTCAGTAGGAAGTTGTTAAGCTTTGCTATAGCAATAGACAGCTTAAATACACCATAAGTCTTATTGTATAAAAGTTTTCACCCCCTCAATTAAAAAGCCTATGGGATTTTAGGTGGTTTTGATAGTCTGTTTTATGAAAACCATAAGCCAGATCATTTAGAAAAGATATAGCAATCTGAGTCAGACCAGTATGGAGGTCTGACCCGAGTTTGGTGGTTGTAGCTTTAAAAGTCTAGGAGATACATTTTAAAATTTGGTCTCAGAAGAAGAAGAAGAAGTTTAAATAGGATTTCAGTAAGTTGGCTTTTTCAAGCCAACTTAACTACGAACAAACAAACAAACAGCAATAAGCAAACTATAAACAAACAAACAAATAAATGAATAAATATATTAAATTACATAAAGAAAACTATGAACAATAAACAAACAAATAAATAAATTCACAAAATAAAAACTATGAACAAAAAACAAATAAATACATTTACAAAAAAATATAAACAATAAACAATATATTTACAAAAATAAAACTACGACCACCCAAACCAAACAAGAAAACTGTCACGAATCCGGTACGTGGTTTTCCGTCTGCTCGCCACCAGATGTTGCCTTCCAATTACATTGACTCTCACACTACACAAACTGTTGTATGTCAATGATGGGGTACATTTCCCATCATCCATTGCACTGATGGGGTACATTTCCCATCATCCATTGCACTGATTACACACACAGCTGTCACCAATCAAACACCCTACATAAACCATGGACTTCCCCATTTCTCACTGCCGAGTATTGTTTGCGTTTATTGCTCTCCTAGTGGTAGCACTTTACGGAGCCAGTTCTCCGTCATAGTTTCTATTTTAGTCTAAGTCTAGTCACGTCGTGTTGCCTTATTGCCTGTTTCCTGATCTCCTGCCTGTCTTGGTTTTCTCTCTCGTCTTGTCATTTTAACTACGTTTGTACCTCGCCTGGATTGTCATCTGTCTGTTGGATTACCCGTTTTCCTTGCCCTGTTGGATATTGTTTGCCGGAGACTCACGTTTGTCCTTGGATTACTCTTTTGTCTCGCCTGTGCCATACCTGTTTGCTGGTGTTTTGACCCTTCCTGTTTCTGATCATGTCTGTGAATAAAGCTTTGCAAATGGATCAGCACGCCTCTCGTCTCGTTCGCCCTGTTACACAAACAAACAAAAATAGAACAAAAGTACATCAAATACATATGCAATACATAAATAAATAAATTCACAAAAACTATGAACAATAAACAAACAAACAAATAAATAAATAGAGTAAGAATAAATCAAACGTGTAATCACTTGCAATGAAAACAAACTTGTGACACAATGTTGAGTTTTGTGTGGTGAATTATTGGCTGCTGAAAGTATGAAACTATTATCAAAGGAATATAAAATAAAAATAAATACATCTGTATTATTTCCACTGTTCTAGCCGACTACACTTTTTAAAAATTCTTTCTGAATCAACTCCAAGATGAGCTTGAGCAGTACAGATGCTTCCTTCTTATCCCCAGATATCTCACTCCCGTTCTCCAGATGCTACAGCTTTGCTTTTTGCCTGGTTCAACTTGGCTTAAGATTTGACACCAAATTCCTAAATGATTGACTATAACATTTGTCAGTCTCTTTGGCACTCAACTAAGATGATAATGTCATCTGTGCAGATAATAGGCCTCAAAATAAATGATTGAACAGATATCCATTGTTACAGCATCACTGACATATAACATGCCTTTGTAATTCTTACAATAATGTAGCGTCTGGACCAATCAAACACACAATATATATAATAAAACCTTACTTGTATCACACTTGACGTTGTTCATTGTTTGCTCATAACTGGAGTCACTTAATCATGCAGATTTATGCTATAAGCTTTTGTAGAATTGTACAGTAAGAAAGTTATTTCCCTTAACCAGGAAACTAACGTTCTTAGAATTGAGAAGACAGTTGACCCTGAGAGGGCAGCTAAATATCTACAGCGGATCTAAAATATGAATAATTAATTATAACTAGTTATGGTTAATTATTCATATTTCCTCATGAGCTGATTCGTTACAATAATTACAAGAATTTCATCAATAATTTTAAAAGTGCTACTCAAACCATCATTAATGGCATATTCTCTATAGGCAGCAAACACGGCATTCTGCTATTTACCACACAAAACAATTTTTACTTGTGATGACATTTGTTAATTCACAGCATTAATATTGTATTTTAAGGTGTCATACATTTTAATAGTTTAATCTTAAAGGGGTCATATGATGCTATTTTAAAGATCATTATTTTGTGTATTTGTTGTAACAGAATATGTTGACATGCTTTAATGTTCAAAAAACACATTATTTTTCAAATACTGTACATTATTGTAGGTCCTCTATGCCCCGCCTCTCTCAAACACGTCGTTTTCAACAAAGCCCCCTCCTTTGAAAAGCACAGTCTGCTCTGATTGGCCGAACACCACCTGACAGAGGGTTTGATAAATAGGCTTTAACTTCCCCTCCTCACCACATAGACACATTCATTATTAAAGCCAATTTTTAGTGGCTCTGACTGCAGGGGTGAAAATGTAAAACCACAAACAACACATGAATAAACAACCAGCAGAGATACAAACAAATTCTTACAGTTTAAGGACACAGACCATATATGAAACTTTCATTACTTTCCCCAGCAAGTTATATAAGTTATAGTCAAATGTTGGGACACACTTCACTGAATTTATGTTTCAGTGATCTTAAATATATCTAAAGGCTTGTGCTTGCATGCTCAAATAAAAAAAAATAAAAAAAAAATCATAATAATAACTATTATTATTATTATTATTGAAGAAAATAATTATAAAGAAATACAAATAAATTCATATGCAATTTATATTTATCTACAACAACAACAGCAATATTGGTCACACTTTATTTCAAGGTCCAATTCTCGCTATTAACAAATAATTAACTATGACTTTTGCCTCAATAAACTCCTATTTTGCTGCTTATTAATAGTTAGTAAGGTAATTGTTTAGTTTAGGTATTGGGTAGGATTAGGGATGTAGAATATGGTCATGCAGAATATGTACTTTATAAGTACTAATAAACAGCCAGTATGTTAATAATAGCCATGCTAATAAGCAACTATAAATAGTGAGAATTGATCCCTATACTAAATTGTTACGCGCTATATTATTATTAGTAGTAGTAGTAGTAGTATTATCATTAGTATTGTTGTTGTTGTTGTTTAGGGGTGTAACGATCCATCGATTTGGATCGATACATAGATCAAATCAAGAGGATACAAGAATAAGGGGATAAGAACAAGGGCTACAGAATAAACAGAAAAAAATATGGAGAAGAAAAATTAAGAAAGAGTAGAATTTACACTAAAAATAAAAAGCAGAACACAGCACTAGATAATGAAATTCATAGCTAGCCAAAAAGAGTTTGGCCACTCTGTGGCATATTACATTGACTTTTACCTTATATTGCTATACCTTGCATCTGCATACATGCATGCATGCCTATTGCTACACAGTATACAAAAATGTCAAATGAACAGCATGTCTGAATACTCAATACTCAGTATGTGAGCAATACCTGGATTACATATTGCATGTGCTGAGATTCTGAAGTGTGCGACCAGTGGATATTTTGCTATCCACAGAATCAGGAGCCATCAGATTAAAAGAGACAAAAAAAATTTTAAATAAAAAAATACAGATAACTTGCTAGAATCAACAGAGTGTGATAGGTATAAAGAAAGTTGTTCCTCGTGGGACAAATAGACTATTTACTTTACTTTACTTTACTTTTTGTAACCGTTTTTACTGTTAGCTTGCAGGCCATGTTGCTGTTGAGGAACTAGAGTGGGGCTAAAGTGAGGAACGGCCGGAGGGCTAGAGTGAGCAGAGACCGGGGGCTAGAGTGAGGAATGGCCGAAGGGCTAGAGTGAGCGGAGGCCGGTGGACTTAAGAACGCCGTGGCCACATGTGGTGACCCCGGGCTGGACTCCGCTTCGTCCATGGTGAAAGCCGATCCGGTGATCCACAGCACAAAGTTGTAGTATTTCCTCAGCGACCAGCACGGATCAGCTCCAGGCATGACGAAGCAGATATTGTCCTCTTTTGGAAGGCCAAACAAAGTAGTTTCACTTTCACAACGAAACACAGCGTCACACACGGCGGCCTAGAGTGAGCGGCGGCGGCCTAGAGTGAGTGGAGCCCGGGGGCTAGAGTGAGGAACGGCCGCAACAACAATACTACAGTGAGAATAAAAGTTACGCCTTCTTTCTTTGCGTGAACATTTGGGCGGCGTTATGCAAACCTTCCCACATAGTGACATAGGTATGTGGGGGCGTGTTAGAACGAGCCGTTTTAGGTAGGTGTGGCTGAATCTGAACTTTTATAAAGAATATCTCTTTGGATTTGAGTTAGTCTTTGCAACTTTACAGATGTTCTTTATGCACCAAGAGCTTGTAACACTCCAAAGAGAAAGGAAAACTTGAAATCGCATCGTATGACCCCTTTAATATGGGATCAATATCACTGATGGCAATGACACTATCATGCATATAAATTTGGGGCTGGGTTCTTTAAATTTGCACAGTCAGTAAGTCATACTGTAAATAAATAAAAATAAATAAATTTATATGAATGCATTTTTGATAAGTTTACTCTCTCTATATATCTATATACTCTCTATATACTATACCCTCTCTATATACTCTTTCATATTTCCTACTCTATACTATTTATATTCTCTCTTTATATACTCTTTTATATTTCCTTTTTTACTTCAATACATTTATATTTTCAGTTTAGACATGTATTCATATTGTCCAAAATGTATATGTTTCGAAAATAAATTATTATTTATTAAAGTAAAATCAATGTTGTTTTTTTTGTGTGTGTTTTTTTCATGCACTGGTCAATATTGAGATTTTGGGCTATTATGTTTCCAAAACATGTCTTCTTTCAGACTAGTAGAAAGAAAACGTCCAAAATACACATGTACATGTTTATTTTATTACACTTTATCCATTTGCATCTGTATATTTCAATTTAATACATAATAATACATTTCAATAATAGATATCTTTCAAGACTGTTTTCTCAAAAAAAAAAAAAAATTTCTCATTCACTGAGCCAGATATCTCAACTTCAATAACACTTATATTCACCAAACTTTACTGTTTTATTCCTATTTACAGTACATTATGAAGCTTTTTTTCAGTTTTACAGAGGGGTTAGTTCATATATAATTTATATGACAATTCCCCCCTATATATATATATATATATATATATATATATATATATATATATATATA
>NW_015505592.1:234888-239285 GCF_001515645.1 Sinocyclocheilus grahami
GATTTCCTTTTCCAGCAGGATTTGGCACCTGCCCACACTGCCAAAAGCATCAAAAGCTGGTTCAATAACCATGGTGTTACTGTGCTTGATTGGCCTGCAAACTCGCCTGACCTGAACCCCATAGAGAATCTATGGTGTATTGTCAAGAGGAAAATGAGAAACGAGACCAAAAAATGCAGATGGGCTGAAGGCCACTGTCAGAGAAACCTGGGCTTCCATACCACCTCAGCAGTGCCACAAACTGATCACCTCCATGCCACGCCGAATTGAGGCAGTAATTAAAGCAAAAGGAGCCCCTACCAAGTATTGAGTACATGTACAGTAAATGAACATACTTTCCAGAAGGCCAACAATTCACTAAAAATGTTTTTTTATTGGTCTTATGAAGTATTCTAATTTGTTGAGATAGTGAATTGGTGGGTTTTTGTTAAATGTGAGCCAAAATCATCACAATTAAAAGAACCAAAGACTTAAACTACTTCATTCAGTCTGTGTGCATTGAATTTATTTAATACACGAGTTTCACAATTTGAGATGAATTACTGAAATAAATGAACTTTTCCACGACATACTAATTTATTGAGATGCACCTGTATATATAATAAACTTAATTTCCAAAATGCTCAATTGTGTTCTGTGTTTGCTGAATAACCTTCATTATTTCAGCAGGTCATGGTCAGTAATGACCTGAATAACTACATGCTGTGCGTTTAGCTAAGAGTACATCTACACCCACCCTATTAGAGCATTCATTATGTGAAATAACCTTTCCTCTCTTTCATCATCCACTCATTCTAATTATTATCACTGTGGGTTCCCTGGACAAGCGTGACAAGTGAGTTTGCTTTTGCTTTTCTGACCATTTGAAATAAATTATTTTCATATATTAATCCCTTTAAGAAACAGATTTGTTGAGCACATTCAGCGTACATGGCACAAGAGATTATAAGAAGATCAATAAAGGTTTGCATAATAATAATGAAATACATATGATATACAAATGTATTGAAGCTTATTGCTCATATATTCATTTAAAAAAAGGACAATAAACAAAATATTAAAAACCAAATATTAAAAAGCATGTTATTTCAGTTTCTGAAAAAATCCTTTGGTCTATGCTGTTCCCCTCTCCCCCAACACTTCACACAAATCTAGTTTTACGACTTTCATTCCCTTAGTGCTTGAAAGGGAAGTTTCTCAAGTGTGCAGCTACAATCAAATTATGATAATTTGATTGCATTTCATTATGCTGCTAAAACAATCTAAAAAAAAAAGGTGATGGAGTGATATTACAGTAAAAATATGCACATTTAAATTGTTTTATGAGAAGGTGCTTAACTGCTTGGTAACTTATTCATTAATTTAATAACTTGTTTGAAATTAGATTTGGAGAGTATATGTGGGTGTCAATAAAAAATTTAAACATCCTTCTGCCAGACCTGGATAAAAGTATCTACAAGCAGATATGAAAGAGAAACTGAAGAAAGTCGTCAAAGCAGCCATTTTTGTTGTTTTATATTCATTCCCCAGTGTTATTCCTTTCTATTCTTTCCTTCAAGCTAAAGGCCTTGAATGGAAGAGTGGTGAGAGAGTGATTTTTCATTGCTCTGTCCTGTGACAGAGGGTTTGATAAATAGGCTTTAACTTCCCCTCCTCACCACATAGACACATTCATTATTAAAGCCAATTTTTAGTGGCTCTGACTGCAGGGGTGAAAATGTAAAACCACAAACAACACATGAATAAACAACCAGCAGAGATACAAACAAATTCTTACAGTTTAAGGACACACTTCACTGAATTTATGTTTCAGTGATCTTAAATATATTTAAAGGCTTGTGCTTGCATGCTCAAATAATAATAAAAAAAATAATAATCATAATAATAACTATTATTATTATTATTGAAGAAAATAATTATAAAGAAATACAAATAAATTCATATGCAATTTATATTTATCTACAACAACAACAGCAATATTGGTCACACTTTATTTCAAGGTCCAATTCTCGCTATTAACAAATAATTAACTATGACTTTTGCCTCAATAAACTCCTATTTTGCTGCTTATTAATAGTTAGTAAGGTAATTGTTTAGTTTAGGTATTGGGTAGGATTAGGGATGTAGAATATGGTCATGCAGAATATGTACTTTATAAGTACTAATAAACAGCCAGTATGTTAATAATAGCCATGCTAATAAGCAACTATAAATAGTGAGAATTGATCCCTATACTAAATTGTTACGCGCTATATTATTATTAGTAGTAGTAGTAGTAGTATTATCATTAGTATTGTTGTTGTTGTTGTTTAGGGGTGTAACGATCCATCGATTTGGATCGATACATAGATCAAATCAAGAGGATACAAGAATAAGGGGATAAGAACAAGGGCTACAGAATAAACAGAAAAAAATATGGAGAAGAAAAATTAAGAAAGAGTAGAATTTACACTAAAAATAAAAAGCAGAACACAGCACTAGATAATGAAATTCATAGCTAGCCAAAAAGAGTTTGGCCACTCTGTGGCATATTACATTGACTTTTACCTTATATTGCTATACCTTGCATCTGCATACATGCATGCATGCCTATTGCTACACAGTATACAAAAATGTCAAATGAACAGCATGTCTGAATACTCAATACTCAGTATGTGAGCAATACCTGGATTACATATTGCATGTACTGAGATTCTGAAGTGTGCGACCAGTGGATATTTTGCTATCCACAGAATCAGGAGCCATCAGATTAAAAGAGACAAAAAAAAATTTTAAATAAAAAAATACAGATAACTTGCTAGAATCAACAGAGTGTGATAGGTATAAAGAAAGTTGTTCCTCGTGGGACAAATAGACTATTTACTTTACTTTACTTTACTTTTTGTAACCGTTTTTACTGTTAGCTTGCAGGCCATGTTGCTGTTGAGGAACTAGAGTGGGGCTAAAGTGAGGAACGGCCGGAGGGCTAGAGTGAGCAGAGACCGGGGGCTAGAGTGAGGAATGGCCGAAGGGCTAGAGTGAGCGGAGGCCGGTGGACTTAAGAACGCCGTGGCCACATGTGGTGACCCCGGGCTGGACTCCGCTTCGTCCATGGTGAAAGCCGATCCGGTGATCCACAGCACAAAGTTGTAGTATTTCCTCAGCGACCAGCACGGATCAGCTCCAGGCATGACGAAGCAGATATTGTCCTCTTTTGGAAGGCCAAACAAAGTAGTTTCACTTTCACAACGAAACACAGCGTCACACACGGCGGCCTAGAGTGAGCGGCGGCGGCCTAGAGTGAGTGGAGCCCGGGGGCTAGAGTGAGGAACGGCCGCAACAACAATACTACAGTGAGAATAAAAGTTACGCCTTCTTTCTTTGCGTGAACATTTGGGCGGCGTTATGCAAACCTTCCCACATAGTGACATAGGTATGTGGGGGCGTGTTAGAACGAGCCGTTTTAGGTAGGTGTGGCTGAATCTGAACTTTTATAAAGAATATCTCTTTGGATTTGAGTTAGTCTTTGCAACTTTACAGATGTTCTTTATGCACCAAGAGCTTGTAACACTCCAAAGAGAAAGGAAAACTTGAAATTGCATCGTATGACCCCTTTAATATGGGATCAATATCACTGATGGCAATGACACTATCATGCATATAAATTTGGGGCTGGGTTCTTTAAATTTGCACAGTCAGTAAGTCATACTGTAAATAAATAAAAATAAATAAATTTATATGAATGCATTTTTGATAAGTTTACTCTCTCTATATATCTATATACTCTCTATATACTATACCCTCTCTATATACTCTTTCATATTTCCTACTCTATACTATTTATATTCTCTCTTTATATACTCTTTTATATTTCCTTTTTTACTTCAATACATTTATATTTTCAGTTTAGACATGTATTCATATTGTCCAAAATGTATATGTTTCGAAAATAAATTATTATTTATTAAAGTAAAATCAATGTTGTTTTTTTTGTGTGTGTTTTTTTCATGCACTGGTCAATATTGAGATTTTGGGCTATTATGTTTCCAAAACATGTCTTCTTTCAGACTAGTAGAAAGAAAACGTCCAAAATACACATGTACATGTTTATTTTATTACACTTTATCCATTTGCATCTGTATATTTCAATTTAATACATAATAATACATTTCAATAATAGATATCTTTCAAGACTGTTTTCTCAAAAAAAAAAAAAAATTTCTCATTCACTGAGCCAGATATCTCAACTTCAATAACACTTATATTCACCAAACTTTACTGTTTTATTCCTATTTACAGTACATTATGAAGCTTTTTTTCAGTTTTACAGAGGGGTTAGTTCATATATAATTTATATGACAATTCCCCCCTATATATATATATATATATATATATATATATATATATATATATATATA
>NW_015505592.1:239782-244846 GCF_001515645.1 Sinocyclocheilus grahami
ATCATATCCCCCATATATATATATATATATATATATATATATATATATATATATATATATATATATATATATAAATTTCTAGCTGTTGAAACTATTTTCTGAATTATGGAGTGATAAAAAGAGGTATCCAAAAACCCATTATAAAAACCTTTAACTTTAATATGTCAAAAATATGAAACAATAATTTTCGGTTCTGGAATTGTTCTTAATGTACAGTGGTTTTAATACCCTATTGTTCCAGTTATCGGAGGGGAAGAGACACAATAAAGACAAAAATAAATAGCAGAACATAGATGTGAGGGGAGATAAAGGAAGAAACTTGGATGCTGATTTGGGGAAACTAATAGAAAGCAGGCCGCAGTTTTGTGAGAGTGTGTATGTAAATGAGTGTGTGAATGAGTTCATCACTGTTTGGCCAGCCACAGTACATGCACAGCTTGTTTCATTTCCTGTGTGACAAAAACGTCTCCGCCGTTGCTGCTTTCTCTCCATCACCCCATTCGCCTTCCTTCTCCTCAGAAGCACATTCACAATGACATCAGCTTCCGCCAACACACCAGCAGTCGCCATGGCAGCACACAAAGACATTTTTGGGAGGGGGGGGGCGTTGCCTGGCTGACACATTCAGACATGAGGCCGACCAATCCACTCACCCCACGCTCAATAGACATTTGCACCACCAGATGCTCTGTTTGTAAAGCCTTTAAAGACATTGGCTGATTGCATGTTTGGCCTTTCACTTCGCCCACCCTTTTCTCTGCTCTCCATTATAGTTTGAACCACAGCATCCCGAATGCACTCTGGCCCATTCTATTGTTTTTCTCACTGTGGTTCTCAAACTGTGCATCGACTCTGGACATTTACAATACTAAAAATGCAGAAACACAATTATTTTGTTTTTTACGTCTTATTTCTAATTCTAAAGCTTTGCGTATCTAAGACTCTAATGCATAACCTTCATTCTTAAGGCTTGTTCATACCAGGACAATTTAACCTGTTAACTGTGTGTTTGGCACTCTTTTTTATAGCCTTTATTCCCCATCACATATTTTAGCAATCACCCTAAATTATATATCATTCAAAAGCTTAAACACTCAAAATTCATCCCATGAAAACTGTTTTGAAATTGGACATTGCTTTACCATGGAATTGGTTCTTTAAATCATTGAATGAGCTCCTCCCCCTAGTGGACGGTGTCAAATGTCATATTACAAAGTTTACTACAATATTTTATAATCAAAACGTTGACAAAACACATATCGTTGGAAAGGACTGAGTGTCAAGATTCAATATTTGGTGAGAATTTTGTGATAGAAGTTATATTGTAAAAGAAATGTATACATTTGTGACTGGAGTTCAATGGAGTTTAGTTGTCCAAAAAAAAAAAAACAGTTTTCAGTAGCAAGGTAGTAACATCCCTGTTCTTGAAGCTGTTAAACTTATAGTTATGCTATTGGTAGAGACGCTGCTGGCAAACATAATTTAACAGCCCATGGCCAATTATTTCAAACATAACTGACAATGACAATAAAGAAATCAAATTTTGAAGAGCGATGATGTAAACACAATTCAAACATTGAAGCTTTGAAATTAATAAATATTTATTGCAATATCTTTTTTAAGACTTTTTTATTCATAATTTATTTGCAGATTTAGTTTATCTACCAAAAAATTCCTATTTTTCGAAATTTCTTTTTCATTATTTTATTTTATTAAAATATATACTGTATACACACGCAGTTCAAAAGTTTGGGGTTTAAACTTGATTTTGAAATTTAAAAAAAATCATATTTCAGCAATGATTATTTAAATTGCTCAAAAGTGACATTGAAGACATTTCTATTTCAAATAAATGGTTTTCTTTTTTCGTCAAAGAATCCTGAAAATAATGTTGTTCACAAAAAATATTAAGCATCACAACTGTTTTCAACATTGATGTATGAAATTTTTCTTGAGCACTAAATCAGCATATTAGAATAATGGACAATGGACAATTAAAAATATATTAAAATACAAAACAGCTATTTAAAATTGTAAAAAAAAAATCACAATATCCCTGTTCTTTACTGCATGTTAATGCAGCTTTGGTGAGCATAAGCCCCTTCTTTAAAAAAAACGAGTGGACTGTAGTGCGTGGGGCTGTGGGGGTCTGTAAGGGGGAAAAACACACTGGTAATAGAGGGAGTAAAGGGACTTGGTTTGAAGTCTTTCAGTGCAAAGGGATCAGCTGAAAAGCAGGAGAGATGAACCTCAAAATGATCGGCACGGCAGCCTGTGAGTTTTACCACAATGACAGTCTGTTTTAAAAAGAGAAGTCATCATTTTGAGAGCAAAATCAATAGAGCAGCCTTTTATAAACCTAGAGTCTCAGCTGAGCAATCTTTTTTTTTTAAATAATCAAAAGAAAAGGAGCAAGAGGCACTGCTGAACGCTGTTCATTGATCTTCATTCAGCCTCCCAATACAGTCCAAGTGTGTTTGACTGATCTGATCTCTGAATCTCGGGTCGTTCCTTCCCTGCTGAGGAGTCAATACCTCAGCTTGAGAGACAATCTTAAAGTACCCATCACTTCCTCAGGCTCCCCAAGGGACAGACATTAGAGCTGTAGTCTCTCTGTGGGTGAATTATTCAAGGATTTGGTTATATTACGCCAAGACTTTGCCAGCTTCTATGCATCCCTCTCAATGGACCATCTTACATTTGAAAGATTGAAATCAAAGAAAAGGATCTGCCCTGGAAATTGCAAAGCAAGCGCAATTGAGAGGAGGCCTTTAAAGGTTTAAGTCTGATAAAATTTCCTCAGAGATCCAGCAGGTGATTCTTTATTCATCTTGTTTTTTTGAAAGACACATAGGAAATGTATTTCATTTAATTTGTTCATGACTGAAAAAACTAAGCCAGTAGTAGTGGTCAATCAATCAATCAATCTATCTATCCATCCATCCATTCTGACGGATCAACGGACAGACAAACAGATAAATAGAACAATGATAGACATAACTACCTGTCCTATATAAAGGCTTTCTATGACATTTAGAATAGGTTTTTGTGGTTTCCACACTAAAAGGGCACATGACAAGCCAAAACACTGACAAATTCATACACCAGAAGCATATACTATCTCTGTCAACGAACAGAAAGTGTTATCTGTGTGGAAGTTGTGTGAAGCACTCAACATAAAGCAAGTACTTTCCAATGCTCTTCCACAGTGTGATACTGTCTCCATCTGCTGGTAGAATCATGGAGGCTACATGTTCAGTGCAAACTTTAAACATAGTGATGTATGAAAGCACATTTTCATGTTATAATGGTATTTGTTAAAACCAAAGCACACGCTGAGGTGTTATTCTGAAACAGATGTTCTGAATAATAAAATATTCAATACAGGTGTGTGTGGGTGCATGTTCACAAACCAACAAGAAATGGTGTTTTATAACACATTTGAGAATAAAATGTGTTTTAAATAATGTGTTTAATAAAATGTATTAAATAAAAATGCTGAGCGGGATTTGATTTTCTCCATCAGGAACTGTGAAAAAGACAAAAACAATGTGGGCTTGGCATTTGCGATAAAAGTAATTTCTGAGGCGTTACATGTTACTATATTTTGAAGAAAAAAAACATATGAAGACTGATGAATCATGAATTGTGACAGTGCAATTTCAACATGGTGAATAGTGAATTTTGTGCATGTCTTATGAAATGCCACTGAAGTGTGAACCAAAGCAAGTGCAAAGATACAAAGTCCAAAGTTCATGAAGTCCAGTGAATGTTAGCTATAGCTATCCTTATGAATAATTATAATTCCATATCCAATCTCATTCAGTGTCTTATCCAAAGCCTTGTTCCATTGTCAGGCCAGTTTTATTGCTCCTAAGAAGGTGGAATCCCCATCCAGAGAAATATTTGCATGAGTACGAGGTATCAGAAGCTCCAGTCTGTCCCCAGAATCCAACTTCACTACACCTGTACATCACATGCTCAGTTACATTCATTTGTAATAATAGGTACATTATATATTTACCCATTTATGCATTGCACTTCTCTATGAGACATTTATATCACTTTAATAGCAGAACGTTGTTGTTGTTGTTGTTTTTGTTTTATTAAATATGATATGGTATATTTGTAGTGCATTTCCTGGTTGTATGCTATTTCTGGACTTCCTGACTATGTGGGTTAGATTCTGTAACTGGGTCACTGTCAAAAAATCTGTCAGGAGCATGTCTGGGTCATATTAAGACCCAGGAATATTAAGTAAGAAATTGTATTTTGCTTAAAGAAAATTTAGCTTATTTTTGGACCTAAGGTGTGGACCTATATACATATATATATATATATATATATATATATATATTATACTTTATATATTACCTTAAATTATACCTTAGTGTCCAAAAATATATCTGTACATACAGTATATCCTGAGCTTAGGCAATATTGTATTGTTTACAGTCATGCTAATAAAGCAATTTTGAATTAGAATTTATAATATACAGTATAATATATATTATAAAATATACAAAAAAGATTTAGAAAAGCCTGGGAAGTAAAATGTCTAGATACATTACAGTAATGAGAATTTGCACTTTGTAACTCTTTAGTAACACTGATAAAGTAGCAGGCCTTTCCACGCTCACCTCCAGTGTAGCACGTGTTGAAGTGATTGACTCGATTCATGCTCTGAATACAGCGGAACAGAACAACGTGCTGACTCTCGTCTCCTACAACGTTCTTCTTTATACGAATCACGATGTGGCCCATAGCGAACGTAGAGTCTGTGTAGTAAACCTGGGAAAAGGAGAGCTTGAAATAATGAGGAAAAAAACTCTGAGCACTGTGTTGGGATGTTTCAAAGAGGCCAAAAAACTCAAGAACGTGTTAAACATTCACAATTTATATACCTGACTATAGATAAAGAAGAATCCTTCCTCTTTAACTAAAATGGTGCCCTGCTCTTCCTCCAGAGCTGAGCCACGCTTCAGTCCGACTTGCCATGGGATGGCTGTGCATAATTCCAAAGCAAACTCTAACAAAATATGAACAGAGAGAGAGAGAGAGAGA
>NW_015505592.1:247911-272041 GCF_001515645.1 Sinocyclocheilus grahami
GTGTGTATATATATATATATATATATATATATATATATATATATATATATATATATATATATATATATATATATATATTATACTTTATATATTACCTTAAATTATACCTTAGTGTCCAAAAATATATCTGTACATACAGTATATCCTGAGCTTAGGCAATATTGTATTGTTTACAGTCATGCTAATAAAGCAATTTTGAATTAGAATTTATAATATACAGTATAATATATATTATAAAATATACAAAAAAGATTTAGAAAAGCCTGGGAAGTAAAATGTCTAGATACATTACAGTAATGAGAATTTGCACTTTGTAACTCTTTAGTAACACTGATAAAGTAGCAGGCCTTTCCACGCTCACCTCCAGTGTAGCACGTGTTGAAGTGATTGACTCGATTCATGCTCTGAATACAGCGGAACAGAACAACGTGCTGACTCTCGTCTCCTACAACGTTCTTCTTTATACGAATCACGATGTGGCCCATAGCGAACGTAGAGTCTGTGTAGTAAACCTGGGAAAAGGAGAGCTTGAAATAATGAGGAAAAAAACTCTGAGCACTGTGTTGGGATGTTTCAAAGAGGCCAAAAAACTCAAGAACGTGTTAAACATTCACAATTTATATACCTGACTATAGATAAAGAAGAATCCTTCCTCTTTAACTAAAATGGTGCCCTGCTCTTCCTCCAGAGCTGAGCCACGCTTCAGTCCGACTTGCCATGGGATGGCTGTGCATAATTCCAAAGCAAACTCTAACAAAATATGAACAGAGAGAGAGAGAGAGAGACCATCTTCTGAAATTAGGGGCTTCCTCAAATGCAAAAAAACTCCAAATCCAACAAAAGGCCAGACAAGGAAACGTGTCTATCGACGCTTAAATGTGAAAAGAGTACTTTCTCTTGTTCTGCTCACATATTGACTTAAATGTTTGCTGTTGTGTCGAATATAGAATATCATTTGATAACAGTCTAAACAGTATGATAGATTCATAAAACAATCTGAGCTGACATGTGCTGCTCAAACTGCAACGATCTCATTCATACGTTTTAGGACGATCTGACAGTTATGTTTAGGGTTGGGGTTAGAGGCAGGCCTTCATACTTATTAGTTTTTTTTCTAAAAATGTTACATTTTCATGAAATTTACAAAATCGCTACCTTGCAAAATAGTTACGTTTTCCCATGAGATTGGGTTGTAAAATCAGGGAATTTGAAATGTCATGCAATCTATTCTACCACTGGGATTTCTCAGATTATATGTAGAAAAGTAGGTGTTACATCTATGCAGATTTCCTGGACACCCAACTGATGTCACTGACATGTTCACAATCACATGTGTGAAGCCACAAAGTTACAGGAGTTCAGAACATGTCATTGCAGGCCAGTTCTAATAAAAAGCTCTTTTTAGACTGGAAATGATGTTTTGATTTCTAAAAGTTACAGTGTGCTTTCATAGTACAATGAACTAGCACTAGCAAAAGCAAGGTCATAATTTATTAAATGGATCAATTGAACGTAATTTAACTTAAGTCTATGCCACTCCTCCAGTACCTTTCTGGAATGTTTTTCTCTTGTTGTTTGCCATCATCTGTAAGCAGGGCTGGGGTTCTGTGGATGGGCAGAAGAGTTTTTTTTCACATAAAAAAAATGAATACAATACACACACAAGGAGAATAAAATGTAATTTGTTTACTGTGAACATACATGTATTCTTACTACACATTTCTTAACTGAGTATTGTCTGTAAGAGATGACAATGATCACGGTGGTGCAACTCTAATAATAATATCATAAGGGTTTTGCATTCAGTGACTCAAAGCAACAGGATATGCAAATGTCTAATGGTGCACTTTTGCACAATGTGCATGTTTTGTTTTTTATTTATTGAGTAGTTCTAATCTTACACCATCTTTGCTCCGCACCAAACCCACAGCACTTCTCAGTTAACACTCAAAAAAGAAAAGACGAGATGAGCATCACGGAATAAGCAGAAGTGTGGGCTTGCCTGCTTTATTTGAAGTATGACCCAGGCTCCTTTTTGACAGGACAGCATGGTCTGTTATGGTATCATCCATCTCAGTCTGCTGCAGATACTGTACACAGACAACCAGCTTATTGTGTGTGGTAGATTATAATGGCCACCTTGACCAGCATGAAAGTACCCAAAATATATCTGCATCTAGGTTGGTCATAGCTAAACCAGTTTAGCTATTTTTTTTCTCTCCCAACTAGACAAGTAGATGGGACTGGTGCTAGTTGTCACACTTTTTTACTTTATTTTAGTGAATATTTCTTGTGAATATTTCTGGAAAGTCCATTTCTGTTTAGGGACATACCTTAAAGTCTTTTGACTACAAAAGTATTAACTAATGCCACTTATAGCAGCATATAGCTCTGCTTATAGCAGAGTTGAACTTGTTTAATAATTGATGATGAAATTTGCAACATTGACACTGTTAATTTACGTGTTCTCCAACAACCAGTTGGACTCCGAACATTAAAGTTACTGAGATATAACCATTGAGACATCTTCCCCATGTCACAACTAACTGCTATTTATGCAATTCCTTCAAATTCATCACATTTACAAGACACCGCTTTTTAGAAAAACATTTGATGTACATGTGTTGTGGTCCAAACCTCAATTCTCTCTTTGCTCTCTTCTTCTTCCTGCTGATGGGTTTGTTTTTCTGCCCCCTTCATGGGTTCCTCTAGTGTTCCGCTTTGCTCCTCTCTCTTGCGGACCACCTCGGCTCTCAAACCCTCCACCTCGGCCTGCAGGGCCAGCACATGGTACAGGGAGATCACAGACAGGGAAGAGGATGTGATTGCAGCAATGACCAGCACCAGAAACAGCCATGGCAACCTTCTCCTTTCACCCCGACCTGGACCAACATCTTCAGCAGGCATGGTGGAAACAAACTTTTAGGAAATATGGTTATTAGTGAATCAATTTAGCCTGAATGGCATATAGACAGATTCTGAAGAAGTTTTATTTCTTTGAAGATCTCAACCCACCTCAAAACATGACTTCAATCATGCAGGATCCTTACAGTGGGAGGTTTCTACTCAGAAAGAAGCTCATCTGGAGGTTTTCTTTATGCCTGCTGAATCCAATTCACCGTCATATGGCATGAATGTTCCTCTGAAGCTCTTAACACACATTGCTTTCTGAAAAGTCCTGGATCAGACTCTTATACATAACTTCCCTTCCTCTTCAAGCTGATATTTGTTGATATAGAGGACAACTCCTGTGATCTACAAAAGCAACTGCACTTACAAAAAACGTCCCGTCTGCTACAATTCTCCAGCTAACAGTCTGGTTTTTGTGTCCCTTTCCTGCTCAGCTATCCACACCCACTGTATTCAACACTGCACTGCAACTGAAAGTTGCTTTGTCACCACTTTCTGTTCCGACAAACTGCGTCAAATGTGCAAAGATAAACAGTAGATAAATGAAAATGTCATGTTTGTTATCATAGAATATCAGCACAGAAGAATGAATATAAATGACGCTGACCAGTAAAGCGAAAGCTATTCTTGGTATAAAATCAAAAATAACAAACAAAAAAACATCAGTTTCATTCTTTTTTTAAAGTGGAGTTTCCAGAGTGAAAACAGGAACCAGCAGCTTCAGAGCACAATTAGACTCTTGCAGGCAAGTTATCAGAAGGGTTTGATTTCTTTATTGCATGTCACCACACAGAAAATAGAAAGTGTGATTTAATTGTATGTACATGAACAAATGATTCGAATAGAAAACCCAGAGCTCAAAACACAAATGTCGAAAGAATAAGAAAACCCTCCTTGCACATTCAGAACTGAATCTTTCCACTCTGCTATTTACTGTAAAAAGCAAATATAAAACATGAGCAGCACTTTATATTATTTCATTCAGTTTACGAACAAGATGAAATGAGATTTCAACATACAAACTAGCCCCAGAGAATGGCCAGAACATGCCGATGGTGTGTTAGTCAAATCTAGTAAACTCTTAAGTAGTTTTTTTTCTCTCACTATTTTATCATATTTCAGCATCTTTGTTTCAAGGTTAACACTCAACCACACAGACATTCAATAAGGTATCATGGCACGTCACTTTGAGTTCAACTAAATGACACATTGCAAATAATTTTATTCTGAAAATATTTCCTATTCCGTTTAGAGGCAGTTGTTATGAATTAGGCCTATATGATCAATAACGACCATTACGAATATTTCTTTTAAAATCAAAATGTCAATAAATTGATATACAAAAGTATCTTATGTCCTGAAACCACCTTATGTTCCACTTCTTACTCAATTACAACTGTCCTGTTACCACATAACTAATATTTATATTATTTCATTCAGTTTACGAACAAGATGAAATGAGATTTCAACATACAAACTAGCCCCAGAGAATGGCCAGAACATGCCGATGGTGTGTTAGTCAAATCTAGTAAACTCTTAAGTAGTTTTTTTTTCTCACTATTTTATCATATTTCAGCATCTTTGTTTCAAGGTTAACACTCAACCACACAGACATTCAATAAGGTATCATGGCACGTCACTTTGAGTTCAACTAAATGACACATTGCAAATAATTTTATTCTGAAAATATTTCCTATTCCGTTTAGAGGCAGTTGTTATGAATTAGGCCTATATGATCAATAACGACCATTACGAATATTTCTTTTAAAATCAAAATGTCAATAAATTGATATACAAGAGTATCTTATGTCCTGAAACCACCCAAAAGCCGACGTCATGGGAACTTTTTCTCTTGCATTGGTTGGTTCCACTTCTTACTCAATTACAACTGTCCTGTTACCACATAACTAATAAACATAAATAATACTAGACATAACTGAAGACATCTAGAGCTCAGCTGTGCTACTATACAATCTCTTAAGCACCCTTGAGAACGACAGGTGCAAAAGAGCCCGTCAAGTCCCGAAAGGTGGACTTTGGAAGCCTGGCATAACCTCTGGTTTGAAGATAGCAAAATTTGCATGCAAACTGACATAGGATCAATCTGCCTTGAAATCTGTCATCTTAAAATTCACAGGCAGTTTTCACGCATTACAACAGACGTGAGCGTAAAAGTGCGTCAGAGCTAAACGAAATGTGCTGAGCATCTAAAGCATGCAATAATTACAGACTTGGATGTGCACTGATCCAACACTACATCATAATGGGCCAGGTTTGCAAAGTCCACCGTTCACCTTTTAATGGGCGCTTGACAGTCAACCACCAATGTGAGACTACAGAAACACAAACCTCATGTCTTTACCCCCGATTCAATACATTAAATAGTTAAAAGAATGGAAATTCTTCTGTGGAACACAAAAGGAGACATTTCAAAGAATGTGCTGGTTGCTCTTCAACTACAATGAAAGAGGAAAGAATCTTTCAATGAGGAACAGACTGAAATTGTATTTGTTCTTCAATGAATCATCACGAGAGAATCTTGTGAATGAATCTGTTGATCTGTGTTGCAAAGACTTCACAATTCTAACAGATTCAACTCAAAGTTCAACTCCCTGGAGAAGATTTTTAGTGAATTAGAACATTTCTCCTAATGTGTTCCACTGAAGAAAAAGTCATACAGGTATGGAAAAGCATAAATGATGGCAATTTAAATGTGTGTGTTAATTAAACCTTGCATTATTGTGAATGTTTCTGCTTTTTAAGGTAAGTGCAAGAAAATGGATGTGCGACACAGTGCAACAGTCACCATTGGGCAGGTTTTTCCAACATGATCCAAACAAAACAGGGCATTGGCAGAGATCTGATGTTAAGCAAATTACCTTATTAAAAGAAGGAAAACATCTTATTTACAAGTTGTGCAAATGGACTGTGCTTGGAACACTGTCAAGCAGCTGCTATGTGCGATTTCACTCTTACTTTCAGAAGATCACTAAGCCTGAGAAAGAGTAAACATACTTTAGGCTTCTTGGGTTGGTATTTTCATTCAGTGCTCACAGTGAACTGCAGCCCACATGAAAATCAGTATAGAAATCTATACTTCTCACACACAGCTCCATATGCAAAGCCAAGACATGGGATCAAACCACAATGAGCCGATTTCCTGAGTGGATTTTAAACCTTCCGTAAAAAAAAAAGAAGGCAGTGTGATAAAATAAAGCTCCAACACATTACAGCCGGGTTCAGAAGATTGAATGCATGAAATGCCATAGACAAAATGAGTGAACTAGGATCAGTTGCCCCTGGTCCATTTAACTGTATTCACTGGAATTTAAAAGGCAAACAATTTTAATGAGCCCTCTGTTTAAAAAAAAAATTTATACATTACATATAAACAAAATAAATAAAAATAGAGCTTCTCAGTTTGTTAGAGTTGTTTAGTTTAGCAGTCCTAAAACCTAGGAGTTTTTGGAATAGTAGTCAGTGGTTAACATAAATTACATACAGCCATACTTCAAATGTGATTTTTAAAGCTGTTTTGTTTTCTAAAAGTGTAAATCTCAAATTCAAGTAATCTTTTTAGCAAATTTAACCTTACCGTTACCAACTTCTACAATTTGTATGTATGAGATATAAGAGGTAGGACAAACGTGACAGTCTCCTCATATAATGGTAACCGCAGACATTATTTTAGTCACGTATTTTAAACCACTATTCTAAATAACTGACATCTAGACTGAAGAGTTCAAACTAAGAAAGAAGTTCTGACCATTGTGATTAGGCAAACAACTATTTCCAATTGCGTTTGCAGGTGGTAGGGCTATTAGAATACTTATGAGGGCAGAAATTGTGGGTAAATAAAAAAGGACTCAAAGGGCATTAAATTCTTGAGGCAGGTGCATTCATACTTGATATATAAAAAACGACCAAAAAAAAAAGTTCTGAAGGCTTAAATTCATCCTTCTCTATTAAATAAAGGAAATTGTAAATAATGAATTCTTGGTGTGTGATCAATGGAAAGAAAGAGCGTAGAAGTTGGGGAGAAGAGAAATAATAATAACAAAGAGAGAATAAATTGTACATTCTATCTGAGAGGGTCCAGATTTAGAGCAGTCAATAGTAATAACTCTTCTAGATTATGGTGACGTTGGTCGTCCCCTGGGCCGTCTCTTCTCGGGCATGGCTTTTTAGAAGCTCCTTCATGAACTGCTCTAGGGCGGCAAAATAACCCTGGCACTGCCAGGTGTCATTGTGCGTACCCTCAGGAAAGATGGCAAGGTGTTTAGTCCGAGACGGCGACAGCTCGTACAGCTGTTTCATCATCACCGGAGGGATGAGTTGATCTGATAAGCCCGAGATGAAGAGAGATGGCATACGGCAGAGTGCCACATGTCTATAGGACAGAAACTTGTTCTT
Organism: Sinocyclocheilus grahami; assembly: GCF_001515645.1. NCBI lineage: Eukaryota > Metazoa > Chordata > Actinopteri > Cypriniformes > Cyprinidae > Sinocyclocheilus > Sinocyclocheilus grahami. Next base: position 255,235 of record NW_015505592.1, read on the forward strand.
GTAGCACCAGAGCGGTAGGTAACGCATGGGGAAGAAAGAGAACAGCGTGGCCGCCATGTGTGGGATGCTCAGGAAAGTGTTCTCCACCATGATGGCGGCCACTCGATGCGGGTTGCATGATGCCAGACGGATGGCCACCGCGCCACCCAATGAGCGGCCGAAAAGCACCACCTTGGTCTTGTCGATGTCCGATCGGGTCATGACGTAATCCAAGGTGGCCTCTGCGTCTTGGTACAGTCCCTCTTCGCTAGGTTCTCCTTCGCTTTTGCCGTAGCCTCTGTAGTCCACCAGAACCACGTTGACCTTCAGGTTGACCAGCATGAGCAGTGCGTTTGGGACGCGGTGGCCGATGTTCCCCGCATTGCCGTGGAAATATAAAATGGTGGGAGCAGAGGCGGAGTTTTCGCCAGTGTAACGGAGCAAGATGAGGTTGAGCCGCACACCGTCTTTGGTGCGGATGTACACGTTCTCGTGGGGGATTCCCGCCGGCATGGGGATGTAAAGGCGCGATGATGAGGGCTGGTCGGGAAAGTAGAGCAGCACATCCTGGAACTTGTACAGGAGGCCAGCCACAGAGGCCAGAATGAGTCCCAGCAGTGTGAAGCCTCCGTACAGGTGGAAGGTCAGAATGAGGGCCAGCAGGGAGACACGGCAGACTGCCCAGGACCAGGCGCACACTGTCAGCAAACACGCCTCCAGTGCCCCCCATAACCTCCATGGCTTCTCCATGACAACCGGGATGACAACAGTCTCCGTACTCACTTCAGGTGTAATCTGGGGAAACACAGAAGGTAGGTTTATTGGGTGGGGTGGTGTCATTATATTTTAGAGATGTACAATTTTTTTCCAAGAATGACAAAAATCTAACTTGATCGTAGTAAATGCTGCATTATTTTAAACAGTATTATATTAAAATTTAATTTTAAAAATATTTCAGTTAAAAATAAAAAAAACAAAAAAAAATTAAGATATACTACTTCAATGGCAAGTGTTTCTTCCTATTTTCCCCTATTATGGTAAGACATGGCAGGCCAAATCAATGGTCATAACAGGCCAACTTTAACCCCATAACCCTGGCACTGCCAGGTGTCATTGTGCGTACCCTCAGGAAAGATGGCGAGGTGTTTAGTCCGAGACGGCGACAGCTCGTACAGCTGTTTCATCATCATCGGAGGGATGAGTTGATCTGATAAGCCCGAAATGAAGAGAGATGGCATACGGCAGAGTGCCACATGTCTATAGGACAGAAACTTGTTCTTGTAGCACCAGAGCGGTAGGTAACGCATGGGGAAGAAAGAGAACAGCGTGGCCGCCATGTGTGGGATGCTCAGGAAAGTGTTCTCCACCATGATGGCGGCCACTCGATGCGGGTTGCATGATGCCAGACGGATGGCCACCGCGCCACCCAATGAGCGGCCGAAAAGCACCACCTTGGTCTTGTCGATGTCCGATCGGGTCATGACGTAATCCAAGGTGGCCTCTGCGTCTTGGTACAGTCCCTCTTCGCTAGGTTCTCCTTCGCTTTTGCCGTAGCCTCTGTAGTCCACCAGAACCACGTTGACCTTCAGGTTGACCAGCATGAGCAGTGCGTTTGGGACGCGGTGGCCGATGTTCCCCGCATTGCCGTGGAAATATAAAATGGTGGGAGCAGAGGCGGAGTTTTCGCCAGTGTAACGGAGCAAGATGAGGTTGAGCCGCACACCGTCTTTGGTGCGGATGTACACGTTCTCGTGGGGGATTCCCGCCGGCATGGGGATGTAAAGGCGCGATGATGAGGGCTGGTCGGGAAAGTAGAGCAGCACATCCTGGAACTTGTACAGGAGGCCAGCCACAGAGGCCAGAATGAGTCCCAGCAGTGTGAAGCCTCCGTACAGGTGGAAGGTCAGAATGAGGGCCAGCAGGGAGACACGGCAGACTGCCCAGGACCAGGCGCACACTGTCAGCAAACACGCCTCCAGTGCCCCCCATAACCTCCATGGCTTCTCCATGACAACCGGGATGACAACAGTCTCCGTACTCACTTCAGGTGTAATCTGGGGAAACACAGAAGGTAGGTTTATTGGGTGGGGTGGTGTCATTATATTTTAGAGATGTACAATTTTTTTCCAAGAATGACAAAAATCTAACTTGATCGTAGTAAATGCTGCATTATTTTAAACAGTATTATATTAAAATTTAATTTTAAAAATATTTCAGTTAAAAATAAAAAAAACAAAAAAAAATTAAGATATACTACTTCAATGGCAAGTGTTTCTTCCTATTTTCCCCTATTATGGTAAGACATGGCAGGCCAAATCAATGGTCATAACAGGCCAACTTTAACCCCGAAATGAGGACAAATTTGTGAAGACAATGTGAATTTCCATTCACAATGTATTTCACTTCCATAATTTCACATATATGCGAAAGGAAATGTAGAGTAGAAACTAATTTATCCATCAGTAATTGATTGGATCACGAAAAGTGGGCGTTACCATAATGGAGCCAGACTGAGTATGATTTAGCTAAAAGTAAACTTTAACAGCTGTTAGATATAGGGATGCACCGAATGTTCGGCAACCGAAATTATTTGGCCGAAAATAGCAAAAAAATCTCTTTCGGTGTTCGGCCAAATAACCGAAAAGGCAGAATAATATGTACCAAACAATGACTTAAGCGATCAAATAGAGGCACGCACTAATGCAGCAAACATGTCGGCAGTGTGAAAGTATTTAAAACTATCAGAGAAAGATGCAGAAATCATGACAAGCACGAAGCACCGACAGCAAGAGACTGTTTAGTGCTGCATCACGTCTCCGATGAGAAGAAGATGTGGCTAATGCTGGTGGTTAGGCTACTGTATGATGATTGATATGGCCTCAAACGATTAGTAAATAAACTGCAGAATGTTATATTTTCTAATGCACGCACGAATTGCATGTATTCTGACAGCGCTGCATGAGCTCACGGCGCCAGGGTTCAAAGTCCAAAGCGCGAGGAAAATCTGTGCTGAAACTGTGTTACTCGTCAGTTGCTCAGTAACATTTTTGTGATTTTGTTTTTTTAAAGGCATGTGACAATGTGATACGTGCGACAAACATCTTCCCAAATTCGTAATGAGAATCATTTATAAAGCAACAACTCCATCAACATTCATAAATAATAGTATTGTAATTTTACTGTTGTTCTGTAAAATGCAATAAAAAAAAGCAAGACCATAATGATAATAATAATAATTACCCTACAACAGCTCTATTAATACATTTATTATAACATTCACACACAGTGTTCAAATTGGGATCTGTAATATATTCTAATGTTTTAAAAGAATTCTCTTCTGCTCAGCAAGGCTGCCTTTATTTGTACAGTAAAAAATACATGCCTGATTCAAGTCTCAAAAATGGCCAAAAAATATTAAGCTATTTTACCAACTTATTAATTTTAAGTACAATTTTGCTTTGATGGTATAATGTCTGCTAGAATGTTAAAAAATGTTCAGTCAGTGTTAAGTAAATATTTTAAATAGTTGTTTTGTAATTGATTTTGTATTTGAAAAGCAGGACAAAGCAGTAAAAAGCACATTTTGGCTATTTAATTTATGCAATGGTGAAAAAAAATGGCAAAATGCGAAAAACCGTGTTTGATATTCGGTGTTCCAGTGTTTAATTTTGTTCGGCTTCGGCCAAGAATTTTCATTTCGGTGCATCCCTAGAAAGATAATATTACCCAATAGCCTGTAAGGGACTAAGTAATGTCAGCAGAAAAGGAAAGTCATTACAGTGGAAGATCAAAGCTTTTAAAATTGGATTACAGATTATGAACAGAAGCATTTTTTTCTTAGAAATAATGTGCACATATGAATCATTTACAATGAAGTATCCTTGTCTTCTAAGTCTTTAATCCAACTGTAAGAACTTGATCTTCTTCTAAAATGGCTTTTCTTCTTGTTACATCCCTATGTGACATTAGGAGGAGTTGTTTGTTTCCGAGCTGTTTTTCTGCCGCTCTCCGTTTTACTTTTGGTTTGGCAGGGCGTGCTGATTGGTACATGCCACTGTCAATCATCGTCAAGGGCTGAGTCCAGTGTGCTGATGTCAGGAGGTGCCTTGCCAATGATTGGTTGCTGGAATCCTGAGAACTTATCAAGTGGGCATATCTGTGTTCATATAGAGGCTTGCCACCATGCTAAGTTAATTCATTGTGTTTATTCTGCTGGCTTTGTTTTGAGTTATCATCAGAGTGTTACTGCAGTCACTTTTAAGGAGCTTAACCTTTTCCTTTCCTTCATTTGTGATTATTATCGTTGTGTTTGTGTTGGCTGAAGGAAAAGCAATAGGTAAGTTATGTCACGTGACATACATTGTGCACACTTACACTAGGCTAGGGACACGTGCCACCTGCTTTATTTTTTGTTTGTTCGTAGTCGGTGTAGGACAGTTACGGCATCACAGACATTGTAGATTTTTTGTTTCTACATTTTTTTTTTTTGTTAGATAGTTTAAGTTAGGTTAGAAAGATTTGGTTTGCTTTTGTTCTTTTTCTTTAGCACGGTCCAATGTCCCCTTTCCTACCCACATCTATGGTGTTTTTGTTATTATTTGTATACATTTCTTCTTCTTTTTTTTGTCTATATAATCACAGTTTCTGAATGTTTTATTTCCCCCTCCCAGTGTTGTATATAGTGTTTTGCCTTACGGTGGACTAATGCTGCCCTTCCCATTCCCCATATATATATATATACACACACACACACACACACCCACTTATATTTGTACACTTTCAAAATAACTTGACTATTTCACAACAACTTTGAACGAGGTGCATTCAATCAGAAAAAGCTGGAAATATTTGTTTTATAATTTCAACTATTTTACTTTCACTTATTTTCCTAATGGAAATTTCCAAAAAGAAAGAGAAAATAATCAAATTAGATAGAGTGATTTTCATCTGTAAAGTACTTAATTCACTGGACTATCCCCCCCAAAAAACAGGCATTAACACATGGTTATGTAATACATAAGCAATTTTTTGTTATCTATATTGCAATATGTACAGTTGCCACTATATACAATTATTTACTGTGATATAGGATTTTGGTCAGACCTTCTAGCCCTACAATGGCCTTACTGAAATACCATGGTATTACCCTCTGATACCATCACTGTACCGTGGTATCACCACAGTACTTTTTGCAGAAGCAGACAGTAGGTGCACATATACATTGAGTCATCTAAACACAGGTATTATCTGATGACACAACAGAGTGCTGTCTGGAGCCCTCAATGTGTTAAGGGACCAAGTCCAGTCTTGAGCAACCAATTACACTGGAATGCAGATGAGGATAAGTGTTCACTCATTCATCTATACTGCACAAAGAAACATTTAGGCTAGAGCTCCCAAAACGAGCTGTTTTCCCAGATCGCCATGCAATGTAATAAAAACAGAAGCTGTACCACGACCTGACCCCAATATCAAAGCATACAGTAAAACACTAAACCCCTCGCATGTTGTTTTTCATCCAGCTGTTGTCATCGTGAGAGAGAAAAAACACCCTGAAGTCCAAACCCAGCCGACACGAATCATAAACGCACCGATAGATGACAGATTGATGTTGACAGCAGCTTTCCCCCTCTGGACTTCATGTACTGCACAGCTAACTTAATACAGCTGCTAGCCATGTCCACCACACATCTGCTAACAGTCTGATACACAACTACTCACATCTATCGCATTCTTCAGCGGCACATCTTCAGAGAGCTGAGCTTACGAGCAGGTGAAACGTTCATCTGTACGAGCATCCCGTGAAATAACAGCTCATCCACTGTAGCTAGCAGCAAATCTAGCCGGACTGCTGCTGAACGCTGGTGTCGCTTCTAGGAAGTTCCGGGCGAAAACAGCGGAACCTTCTGCTGACGGTACTGCCATGTCCGTATTTACAAGTGTTTATTATTGTAATTGTTACAAATAGCGTATGTCTTCAGTAACATCGCTAATGATAAATCGTATACATTTATACAATTAAAACATATGTGACAACTTGCGGAATTAAAATCTGGCAACTTTCCCCATGTGATATTTATGGAAAATACCTCTTGGTAGGCAAACCTTCAGTGTAGCTGAGTCGTCTGTGAATGTTTGTTAGTCTATTGTGTTAAAAAGTAAAACAGCATGATGATATTAGATGGCAGTGGTGTAGTGGTGCCTTGAGAAGTGGGTACTTAATGTACGCCCCCATCCCAGCAAAGGATGTGTTCTAAACAGTGACATGTAAAACTAGTCTTGCTCATTTAGTTCACCCCAAACCAGTAGCATTTGCACACTTAACTTCTGCTGCTTGTTTGAATTCATGGAGTAAGCATCATTATTAAATTAATATTAGCCACAGAAGAGGTGCAGATTTTACAATAATTAATTCAAACAAACAAATAAATAAAAACAATTAACATTTTGTCAGAACCTCTAGTAAATTACATATTTTGTTTAGTTGTCCGTTCAGAATAGTGGGAGAATCATGATCTCAGTTAATCCAGAATTGTGCAGCTCGGCTTCTGTGTGTGACTGACTGTTTCTCTTATACCAGTGACGGGCAACTGGTAATTTCGAGCCCTGACACAGGAGCGGAGCCATAATTTCAGAAGTGAGTTTTTCTAATTGACAGGTTTTATTATTATTATTATTATTATTATTATTTTCCTATCTATTACTTTTACTTGGCTGAGAAATCAAATGCACTGCTGGACAATAATTTGTATTCTATAATATTTTCCTAATGAAGATTTTATTGGTTTGTTTATACTACAAACACTTTTTCCATCTTTAGCACAGAAAAAGGCAGAAGATATATTTTATTATTTCTATCCACCTTATTTTTCCTGTAAGTGTGGACGCAGCCATTCGTCTATTTTTTTTTTTTTGGTCTAGCTTCTGGTATCATCTGCTTCCAGCTATTTTAGCTGTACAAAACAGCTCGTTTTGCTGCTTGATATTGCAAACTGGTGTGTCATATTATTTTAATGTATTGTCTTAATTATGAACACACTGGTTTATAGTGCAAACAGTTTTACGGTTTACTGCACTTTGCTATTTTTCTCAATAATTCCCTACAGCGGCTAATGAACCGGAAGTCTTGCATATTCACAGAAAACAACTTACTTCTGCATTGAAAAATAAGGTGGATAGCCAACTGTAATAAATGCTATGTTATAGCACTGCATTATTCAGATGCTTTTTTATTACCTGGAGATGACTTGAAAAAACACACATAAACCATATATTGTCGCAATCGTGTGTTTAATGTCTTCACGTTTCATCAGTCAAAATGTTTCTTTTTATTCAGTTTAGCTACACCTGAGATCACTTTGATTACAGCGATAGCTGGATGCCTTTATCAATATTAGGGAATTCCTGGCAAATCATAATTACTTCTATGAGGCTGTTTTGGACTTTCTGTGTGACAGTATGAATGAAACATACACTGCATGAGAGTGTTTACGCCTCTGTCCGGATCACATCACTGTCTTTACTGGGTGTTTTTAGGGAATACTTGCATTTATTCACATGCGATTGGATTAGCTACTCACGTGCTGGACTGTCATGGTTTTGGCTATGCAGGACACTACTGAACCATGCGCATCTGAGAGGAATTATAAGTGGGTATACGCAATGCTGACTGATAAAGAAGTGGGTATATGCCGTATACCCTGCACTACACCACTGTTAGATGGTATTTTAATTTTGAGAACAGAAATGACAAAATCAACTAATTTAGAATTTTGAAGTGCTTTAAAAAGTGTTAAGACATAAATTGTATTTTGGTGAAGAGTCATCTGAATGGTTTACAGTACACCCACATGAAATGAAGACTGTACTCATAATAGTCTTCTATAAAAAGTGTTTTAATTGTATATGGTACAGGTCGGCCCCTTAATGTAGCTTATACCTACGTCCTCCATCATCCACTAGAACGCCACTCTCTCGTGAATGCGCATATGACAGTTAGTGTAAGCTAGAGATTACGGTATGTAAAGTTTTAAATATGGATATTTTTCTTACACAAGTGCATCGCTTCCCTTCAAAAGGCCTTTATTAACCCCAGGAGCCGTGTGGAGTAATTTATATGATGGATGGGCACACCTTTTTTGGGCTTCAAAATCTTGATAACCATTCACTGCCATTATGAAGCTTAGAAGAGACAGGATATTTTTTAATACAACTATTGCATTCGTCTGAAAGAAGAAAATCATATACGCCTAACTTGAGGGTGAGTAAATTATGGGGTCATTTTCATTTTTGGGTGAACTATCCCTTTAAAGTAACTGCAATCTTACATGAAAACTATAACTGTGCTATTGTCACAACTTTCCTGGGTGACAACTAGCCTAGGTCTAGGGCTCTCCCCACCCCATGCCAGGTGTATTTTGTATTATATTTAAGTTCATGTTCAAAAAGGTGAATAAAATGCATTTCCTGATAATACATCTGAATATGTGGCAAGTCACTATCATCAAATAAATAAATAGATAAAAAATTAAATAAATAAGTAAAGTATGTATGCCTATATTGCAGTATATCATATGAACAATCATCAAATAAATAAATAGATAAAAAATTAAATAAATAAGTAATGCCTATATGCCTATATTGCAGTATATCATATGAACAATATATATATATATATATATATATATATATATATATATATATATATATATTGTATTATAAACTATAATAATATACATCAAATAGCTACATTTCATAAAATGCATTTATTTTACATTCTATGATTTTTCCTTTGATCTTTCATATTTTGCATGTTTATTTTTCCTCACGCACATCACAATGGAATAGTAGTCAAAGTTATCATTTGAATACACAAATAATACAAGTGTATGACATCTGATCTAGCGGAAAAATTCATGTAAGCTTTGCATGAATGCTCAGCTAATTTAAAGAGAGACTGAAATATTGACTGACCTAATTGGCAGTGCTGGTACTGCATTGAAGAAAATCTTGTCTTGTGATCAGTCTTTTTAAAATAAAATTTTACTTCTGTGTAAAATTTCAGGCTACTACGGTCCCAGAACAGACTTTACTCACATAACATTGACATAAATCTATCACTGACTGTTCTTCTCAGTCAGGAATTAGTTCCATATTACACTGTGATTACTGAGAGAGATCACTGCTCAGTCTTGGATATTTGCTTGAATAATTTTATAGATAAATGTCTGTGCAAATCTACGCTCAAACAGGCATAACCTGCTGTGAGGTCCACTTCTGTGTCAGCTTATAGGACTGTTGGCTTTACTTTTGTTCTTTCAACATGACTGCTCTTTGTTATTTCTGTTAACCCTCATGTGCGCCAGTCTGGTTGATCAGGTTTGTCCTGTAAACCTGTATAGCTACTAAACAGGTCACTTCAGACAGATAAGCATGCTACCTCTTTTTTTTTTATTAATTACACCATCATCATATTTGCTGAATGAATTCCAACACTTGTTACTAATTTTGAAGTGCTGATTCCAAAAAATAAAATAAAAAATGTTTTGCTGTAGCATGACACACTTTCTCAAAATATTATGAATTTTGTAGCATTTTTGCTTTCAACAATAATTTGTAATGTGAAGAAGTCTTAAATTATCCCTTAATCACCAGAAAATATTAGGCATTTCTGCAGAATTTCTTTTCAAGATGCAATGCTGCGTCATATGTAAAATATCCATAATTATATCAAAATATATTTGTTTTAATAGTTATTATTTTACATACAGCTACTGTAAGTATGACACTTATGGGATGATTTCCCATAAAATAATGGTTTGCAACCTCCTTTGACTGAAAAAGTCACTTTGTCTGACTGACCACACACTCCAAATGAAGAAGCAACCAGTCACAATGAACAGACGATATTTGTTATTTCATCAGAACACAACTTTAATCATTTTAGCAGTATAATCATACCTTCGAAAAGATCATAACTTGTGAGATTGTTTTATAAATTATTTCATCAAAGTTGCTTGTAAAAAAATTAAATAGATTACTGAACTAAATTATCTATAATATTACAATATACCGGTAGTATATAATATATTTTTTTTCAGTAGTCATAGTCATAATGTTATCTCTATATGCCTTTAAACCTTCATATTTTTATTCTTAAAGTCATTGCTTTGCACATACCATCACATACAGCATCAAGAGGACAGTTCTTGTGATGAAACCACTCCACTCTCAGTATCCATCTCAGCACAAACCAACCAATGATCTCTGACACTTACAAAAGAGGATTTAAAAAAGGACACCAACTCAGAACACAAGGAAACCTCCAAATCAAACAGAGACACACATTTTTTAGCATTCTCGTAACGTATTTACAACAGAAAAACAACTGAGGTCGAGGGCTGCATAGGTCCACAGGATTCAGAAAAGAAAGTATTTCTGCTTGCTAAGTGATTACGCAGTGTGGAATACTACTTACTCAACTGGATCAGGATTTGGAAATGATCATAAAACATGTGCAAGCATAAAATACATCTTATACTAGGTTTGGTGGTGTTTAGCGATATTAGCAGACATCTTACATTCAATCTCGTTGGTCGCTGAGACAAACTGTATGGTGATTGAATCCCAACAAACACAGAAACATGTTACAGATGTGACAAATCTGAGCAACCACAACGCCGCTTTCCGTTTAGGAATATGTTTTAGTCAACACTTTGTGAATGGTGTCGTCTGAAGTACGTTTAGTGACTGATTCAACACTTGTTGCATTAAACCAAATATTTACGAGGCAAACCGAATGATTATATTGACATGAGTGTTGAAACTGGTGTAACTCGAAATCCTTCCTGACTTGTAGAGTGTCACCAAGTATATACACAAAGGATTTCCAAGTGAACAAGCATGTATGTTGTATACTTCTTAGCAAATTAATAATAGTATTACGCAATTGCCATTAGCCCACCTCTCTCTAACTCATCTCTTATCCATCCTTCCTACACCGTCAGGCCCAGCTGGAGAGGCTGAATTAGTTTTGTTTGGAGGGAATCATTTCTGATCCGTCTGCTGTTCCAGAGCAGGTGGTCCAAGCTGAATGTCCAGGGTTATAAACCAACTAATAAGCTCTCGAGAGGGTATACTGTATCTCTCATTGCTTTCCTATAAGTATTCATTAGCGAAGTCCTCAGCACAGAATGCTGGACTGGCCTTTTACATCTCAAATGGGCCCATTGTGCCGTGCCATATGGTCAAAATTTCCTGGTCAAGCTATTTTAACTGAAGCACATCATAAGCGTGGCATAGCATTGTGTACATATAGCACTAGTTATGGTGTTTCTCGTAACATATTGGTTTAATATGAAATCAATTAATGTATTAATAAAAATAAAAAAAGACCAATTTTTTTTTCTTCTTTTCTCTAGATAGGAGAAATTACAATATGGGCCTAAATGCAATACATCAGAGCTGTATTGGTAAGGATATTACATTATTAAATCTTATTATCATTATTAAATCTTATTATCAGATGATTGATAAAACTTAGCAAGCCCAAATTCACAAAACAGCCAAGCTTTTTAGCATTCCGAGTACATTTAGTTGACAATTCTGAAATTTAAAAACAGTGGAATAAAAGGAGCCTCTCTCAGCATTTGACCAATCAGGTCAAATGCCTTTTTTTATCAGCTAATCTGAACTGCATTAGCAGTCTATTTCAGAAAACAAAAAAATCACTTTGTGTTTCTGACACCTCAAAAGGTCACCGCTAATGGTAGTTTAAACAGCAAAAGGGCAAATGGATTGATTTGTTCTCTTAAAATCAAAGTTATTAAATTTGCCTCAGAGTCAGTATTTAGAGTTTAATGGTATTGCATGTGATGGTCAGGGGCGATTCCAGGATTATCATTTTAGGGGGGCTCAGCCCCCAATCAGACATGGTCCTCACTGCAGAACACAAGATCCAGGGGGCGAGGTTGGATCCAGACCCAACTCCTCCCACCTTACATATACCTAAATATATATATATATATATATATATATATATATATATATAATGGCAACATCGTTTTATAAAGTATATGTGTTCATATGTGCTTCATTTTCACTGGAGGAAACCTGTGGATTAATGAAGGGTGAACACAGCGAAAACTTAGGCTACAGTAGATGGGGAACCGATTGCTCCCCCATGATATTTTGTAAACTGTATTTATGACAAAGAACTACACAGATGCAGATATTATAACAATCTATTGATAAACACACACCTTGTCCTCTATTTCTCGCTCTGTGCCGCTGCGGTCTGCGGATTGAAAACAAAATCTGCCACCGTTTTCATATGAAGTTTAAAGGGGACTGAGGCAATCACGAATTCGTGTACAGTTTATGGAACTAATTGCAAAATTTTAGGGGGGCTAACTGGTCATTTGGCTTAGCGACGCCCATGGTGATGGTAATACACATTAAGAGAAAATCAGCTTTTCAAATGTGTCTAAAGGTGCGGTCACATTGGCAAAACTTAACAAAATTTCGCAATGCATTTAGCACTGTTTAATCAGAGGTCACTTCCAAACAAAATAGCTTAATATTGGTAAATGCAATGAATTTGCATGTTCAATGTGTAATAAATCTAAACATGATGCAAATTTCAATACAAATTTACATTTGTACGTATTTACGAGTCTGTCAAACGTGAATCCGATGCAAATTTTGCCTAGGAAAAATGTTCCCTTCAAGCGAAATTCCAGATTGGACTAATTGACTACATTTTACCCACATAATCTCACCGTACAAAGTAAATGTGACCACACCTTAATGCAGACAATCTACAGATATGTACAGGGAGGGAATAAAAGTACATGAAATGAGTGTGCGCCATTTTATTCCTATGGCATGCATTATGCTAGCCTGCTTTACACAATTGAAATGTGGCTACAAAACACTTTGCTTTTCTTTTGTGTTTGGTTCACATATTTAGCCTTAAAGCTATCTGTGACTGATATACAGTATGTCATATGTATGAATGTGAATCTAACATTAACGACTATTAGTCATGTCCCATGAGATGGAAACACAGGTGTGTGAGGCCTGCCATTTTAACAGGTTCACACTGAAGCTGTCTAGAGAACTTAGATAAACTCAAGGCTTCGTTTTGTGTTTGTGTCACAGCGACACAACCTCATTAGAGCATACCTGTAGAAAACAAAGAAAAACAATATATCAGCCCTTAACTTTGCCTTTCCTCCACACAAAGAACCAGATTCCTCAGCCCAGCCACCTGAGACGGGCCTTCATTCTTCTATCAGGAGCTTCTTGATTGAGCCCCTCAATTACCTGTTGATGTGACTATCTTAAGGTTTGCAACAAATTAACATCATTTTCACTGAGTTATTCATGCCACATGAATCTCTACATGCAGGAGTGTTTGAACGTGTGTGGATGATGGGTAAGCCCTTTACTGTAATAAAGAACGATGGATCCTCTCTGTGTGATTGGGGTAATTAGTCCCATAAGCTCTGATTGGCTGGGTTCATGCTGCCAAATAGCAATTTGGATGGTACTCGGAGTGAGAGCTTGTTTTCAGATTGTTTGGGTTTATTTCTTTGAAACTTTAGCAGGATAGTCTAAACTCTGGTTCTAACATGCATTTACAGAATATAGGGTAGAGAATATACTATCTTAATATAATATATAAAACACTAATGATGCTAAAACAGATTTGTGGACGTCATTTTGCAAATTGAGGGAATAAACAGAAGTCTGGATAATGTCTAACATCCCAACAAAGACCTTTTCAGTCGAGCACTTAAGCAAAGAAGGGACATTAATGTACCCAGACCTCCAAAGCTACTGACCTGACCTCACAGGAAATGACATCATACCAACAACAGAAATATCAGGCTACCTTAATAAGGTTACAGGATCTTAATGGGAGAATCTGAGTTTGAACCTGGGCTTTTTGTTGGGTGTCTTGGTATTTGTCTAGGCAGATTTGTCAATGGATAAACTGCAATAGATATCCTCGTAATGAAGAGAGCAGCATTCAGAGAGTTTGTGATTATGAAGAGAAACGAGAAGAACATCTAAGTGGACACACGGATGCAAGCACAGGCACACATGCACACACACTCATCCATTCGCTCACGTAGACACGCACTCAGTCTTGAATATTCACTTGGATATTGTACATTTAACTCATCCGTCTCTGCCAATCCTTCCTGCACAAAGACCCAAAATGAAACAAAAAGAAACATGAATTAGATCCTGTAGTCATCTAGTGCAACAGAAATCCAAACCATAGACACAGTGTAAAAAACATGGTGCGAGAGAACACTATCCACCTAGAAGCCTCTTTCAACAAAGGCTACGGTGTTGTCCCTTGTTCTTGTTGCTTGATTGGATTCGTCCAGAGTTTGTTTAGCTTCGTCAATTTGCTTGGTTTGTTTTGATTACATGTTCTCAGTCTCAGTCCCAGCAAGTTCCCCACGGTCCGTCACGTCGCTGGAATCGGCACTGTAACTGTGTCGGTACTAAGTGGCTATTCCGTCATTCCTCGTTGGAGGAGCTGGAGGTGAGGTTGAATCCAGTGGGATTGTGGGATGCTGTGAGAGTGGCAACAGTATGAAGGAGGACGAGGACCAGCAAGCAGAGTTTGAGTCTGCTGTTGCACAGTCTAGAGGCCGCTGACGAGGTCAGGGATGTCCCGTGCTGGCATGACGGGTGAGTTCTTTTGAGAGTGCCTTTGGAGCTGTTGTCCGCCCTGCTGTCCCATTGGACATCGCAGCACTCTGTCTCTGTGTCTGAGGGGTTGTCCTCTTGGAGCCCTGGGCCAGCAAAAGACAAGTTAAGGGTGATGATAAATGTTCACTACTAAGTAAAAAAACTTTCAAAATCTATTTCTTGTAAAATGTACTATTTGTTCATGTTGTTTTTGTCTGGTTTGGAAAATCTTTAGGTATGGGTCGGATTAAGGGATCTGAAATATGGTCATGCAGAATAAGGCATTAATAGGTGCTAATAAACAATATGCTAGTAATACACATGCAAATAAGCAACTAGGTAATAGTGAGAATTGGTCCCTATTGGTCTTAATGACTAATTTTGGAAGTTTTTAGATATATTTTTCAAGAACGTTTTTCTTTACAAATCATGAATTATTAATTGTGAGTGTACACATCTTAATTAATTTTAGAAAAAAATTAAAATTTATTTTTCAAGGTATTTTTTCTTTATAAATCTTACATTTTTAATTGTGAGTGCACACATCTTAGTGATTATTTTTCTTTAAAAATGTAAATCTATTTTTCAATGTAAAACTTTTTCTCTTTACAAATAATGATTTTTGGTAACTGCGAGTGTACAAATATTAACAATTAATTTAGGAAAAAAGTTTTCAATGACTTTTCAAGGTAATTTTTTTCTTTACAAATCATAAATTATTAATTTTGAGTGTACACATCTCGATTATTTTAGAACAAAAAAATCTTTTTTTTTTTTCAAAGCATGAATTATTAATTGTGAGTGTACACATAATAATGTGTAAATTAGAAAAAAAAGAAAAAGTTTTGTAATCTGTTTTTCAAGGTGACACATGGCATTCTACACTCTAAACTAACCTTATCTTGTCATAAATAGGTCAAATTATGTGATATTTTAAGAGACTTGTTGACCTTGACACAATCATGCATATGATATTATTGCTTATGTTTTTTGATTACTCTCTCCTACTTCTGCATGTTGGTGTGATCACCTGGCTTTGTTGATATTAAAGGGATAGTTCACCCAAAAATTTTAATTCAGCATTCATTTGCACAACCATGTCGTTCCAAACCCATAAGACTTTCATCCTTCTGTGTAACATAAAGAAAGATATTTTGAAGAATGTTGGTAACCAAACAGTTTCAGTTTCCATTGACTTCCACTGCTTTGTTTTTGTTTAGAAGTCAATGGGAACCACAAATGTTTGGTTACCAACATTCTTCAAAATATTTTTTTTTATGTTCAGCAGAAGAGAGAAACTCATACAAGGTTTGGAATGACACCAGGATTCAGGACTATCCCTTTAATCAGCAATTCAATGTAATTGTTAAAATAGATGGATGAATGTATATAGATAGATAGATAGATAGATAGATAGATAGATAGACAGACATAAAAACATTTCATGCCCTTTGTATTCATAATCAAATAGAGGATACTTTAAAGATTATTCAACCACTGAGTCAACTCAAATTTTGTGCAAATATGACATGATCATGCTCATTCATCCAATAAATGTGTAAAGCAGAAAGAAGAGGGAATAATTGTACTTCCAGTTTCAGCCACAAAGTGGCAACAGAGACCAAGTGCGTACTCAAATCAGCAACGCTAGTGGAAAATGCTGCCTACTCGGGCAATAGATGGTCCAAATCCAATGTTTGCATAACATCCTGTCTACTGTGATGCCTTCATTTGGTTGTATCCTTCGCTGTCTATGGCATCCCACATTTCTGTGTGTGTGGTTGGGTGGTTAGTAAAAGGAATGAAAATGCCATTTTGTCATTGGTTTGTCAACTTAATTTCTACTGAGAAATAACCACTGTAGTCATTATATGTCTCCTAAGTTCATGTGAATTTATTCTATTCCATCAGACGTGACATTTTGGTGCAGTGTAAGCCGTTCTGAAATCAGTTCTCTTAAAATGTGATCTCATACGAAAACACTGTCTACCTCAACGACAATGAAAAAATGTGTTGCTGATATTGCTGTAGTCCCCTCCTCTTTCATATGTGTATGTACATATGTGTATGCATGTATGTATGTATGTATGTATATATGTGTGTGTGTGTGTGTGTG
>NW_015505592.1:272090-275971 GCF_001515645.1 Sinocyclocheilus grahami
TATATATATATATATATATATACACAGTATATATAAACTAAAACCATAAAAAAAACTATTAAAAAAAGCTACACAACATTTCTCACTTTCATTTAGTTTAAGTTGAAGTATTAAAATAACAAACTGAAACTATCAACAAATTATAATGGTATATTATTGATACTAAAACAACACTGTTATGCATGTGCTTGAATACATATGTATATAAAAACATATTTATTTTTTATTGTTTTTTTCCCAAATTGTTTGTTTAAATTTTATTTTATTCTATATAACTTTAGTATATTTTATATGGACTAGTTATGTTAACAGATAACTTTTTTTTTTTTTTTAATATATGAAATACACACTAAAGGCAGGTAAAAACCTTTATAAATATAACATAAAAACAGTTAAGAAAAGTTATTTTATTCTATTCTATTTTATTTATTTAATCTAGTTTTATTTCCTGTTTAATTCATTGACAGCCTGGGCAGTGAAGCAGTTGCCATTATTGGTTTCGGTCACAGCTAATGATTCAGTCCTCTCAAGAAGAGGAAACCACTGGTGATTTGTTTGTATGAGAAAAGGTCAAAGTGCCCACCTGTGCATATAAAACTGGGGCTTCCTCCGTAGATGAGCTCATCATTGTCAGGCAATATAAAGGGACACCTCTGCTGGACCTCCAGGCAGTACTTCCTGCAGGGGATCCTGTTGCTGCAGTGCATCTGTGTGGTGTGGAAGAACTGGGCACAGAGCCAGTGTTTGTAGACAGTCTGTGCAGAGAGAAAAGTACAGAAGGAGAGCTGTTAGTGCTTCAGTCTGGGCGTCCATTGCAATTGATTGCATCATCAGTAACACGGTAACAGTCATCGCTTATGCTTTCCCACCTATGTATCTTGGCAACCTTGCAGCCTTCTTCCTCTTCATCATCTTAGCTGTCACTTACAGAATCAAACGTTGCTCCATGTTGCATTATGTATATTTTATGTACACAGATCTTATGCATATATAAAACCAGATTCAGCGTCACTGTCTATTAGTATTAATAGGCTGAAAACCTTTCATTTACAAACACCATGCTCTCCACACTGCTCTCTAACTCTGTACTCTTAGTCTTACCTCACTGGATTATATTTTTCTTCCTTCAAAGGAATTTTAGGAGAAACATCTAAGAACGTGCTATATTTTTGTTAAAATATATGTTTGTATCACAGCTTAATGTACAGATAAAAACACCCACACACCCACACACACACACACTCACACACACACATATATATATATATCATTCATAGGCTGATTTCACCGTGTAAACACTTTGTCCCTATGCAAAAATATTGCTGTTTTCTTTTTGAGTATTTTTCCATACTAGTAACTTGCAGCTTAACTATCATAGTACAATGCATTGTTGGAGAAATTAACTATTCACAACTGTTTCCCGAAACCCTAGTTACTTTGTCGCACCTCCATCATTTGAACCACATTAGTGGTTCAAATGATGAGTTAAATGTCAGAAAAAAGAGTTAATGTCAGAATATTGTTGTTATGGTTAGTTAGGGTTTGTTTAATTTCCAGATGTTTGATTAAATCAAAGGTTCCCTCACAATGCACACTCCGGGTTCCCCGGGTACTATTCGCACATAAGTACTCTTCAAAAATGGCACTTTTATTCTTATGACAAACTAAAAGATGAAATTTGTATGTATGTTAAAATAAATATATAGGCTGTATTGCATGTTAGCTTGCTTGTTTTGCTCAATAACATGATCTATTTAAGTTCACATGTGGTTAGAAGCATAGTTTATACATAGTAATTTCACATAATTTTGCGATAATGAATGCTTTAGGGAAATAGCCGATGCATGCAACACTGGCTCAACCAATATTGTGTAGAGGTTGTTCAACAGGGCTCTGTTTGTGGCCCGTTATACATTTATAACACCACGGCAGGCATTAAATTGGATAAATAACCATGTAAACAAGCAGTTTTGTTTTGTTTAGAACCAAAAAAACGTTTTCTCATGGACAAACAAAAACGTGCCCAGTCAAACAAGAGGAAGACATCAAATTAAACCCATTTGCTTTGACAGTTTCCTTAATGTACAAAATAATATCCTACCCACTGTTAAAAGACTGAATGAATGGACTGTAATGCATTAACAGTGCTGCAATGAAAGACTGAGGAGAATCTCTGACAAGTTTTCCAGCAGCCATTAGTTACAGCTGAGAGAGAATGACAAAAGCACAGTGAAACAAGTTCAAACAAACATAAACACCTTCTATCCCGCATCAAATATCAAAACCATTCTGCGAGCCACAATATACCTGATACGCTGTCAGCAGGCAGAAGAGTGCAGGCAGGTCCTCAACTCCATCTACAACAACAGCTCAGGCAATTATGAGTGCAATGAATCACTGTCTTCGCCCTAAGCACAGCGCCTTGCCTGCACACAGCTGTACATCATGTCATGCCACCATCCCCAATGAAATATTTATGTGGCGTCACTCGTGTAAACTCTTTAAAAAGCACATTTCCTTCCTCGGCCTTCATCCTCTACCTCTTTGGTTTGCCTGTAAGTGCTTATTAGATTTGCAGAGAGCAAACCTCTCAGTGGGTGTTTGCTAATGCCTGTTCATATAATGAATCCCTCCCGAGACAGAGGTAAAGCAGACGTTTGTGGAGGATGACAGATCACAGAGAGGGGTACAGCAACCTCCTGTCTTCTCCCCGAGCCATTTCAGGCAGGTCTGATTGACATGCAAGACAAACAGCTTTTCTGAGGTGAAATAAGCTTCTGTAGGAGTTACTTGAGGACATTGTGATGCTCTCGAGTCAGCATTAGGTTTGACTAATAATAAACCTTAGCCAGGTTAGACGCCATATTGAATTTTCACAGACTGTATAAAGATCCAAAATCACATCATTTTCACAACTCACACATCTGTTTTATGGAGATTTTTTTCTACTGATTGTTTTTTTCCCCGAAAATACATTTCATCAGCTGAACAATTGGTATGTTCTTAAACAACAGTACAATCCATTAAATGCACTGTACACACCCCTCACAACCTTTATTCAGCCTTGTTTTCATTCCTGTCAAAAAATAAATATGCCACTACCCTGGCTCAGGTCTATAGAGGCAGAACAAAGCAGTGGATGACTGTATTACACATCAAAGATGTCCATACTGCATCAATATTGCATTCACAGAACCATACAGCATGTTTGATTATTAGCGAAAAGCTTTTTACCCCAAATACCATACTTTTACATAGTCTTTCGTTACTGAAAAATTGTTGCTTTAATTAAATTGAACAAAACTGAAAAACATTAACGAGACCTTAGCCTCAAAATATAGTCAATATGTTTACTGATTTTTATTTGCTACATAAATCTACACTATGTAAAAAAAAAAAATATTAGATCGAATTAGTGCAGAATCAACTTTGTGTTGCTGTAAGGACCAGCCAAATCCACAAAGCTGGATCAGCCAAATTTCATATGCATAGTCAACGCAGTTGTTAAGAAAAGTGCTGAGGTGAATTGTTAATTGTTAATTGAATTGTTGTTGCTATCTAGTGGTTTAAAGGAAAATGAAATCAAATGCATCTTTTATTGCGGTGTGCCTTTAGCCCCGTTGTACCGTGTACTTTTTGTTATTGAATTATTTATTGGCTATCTTTATGATGACCATTTCACCTGCTTTGGATGGATTCCATAAAATACTGCCATTATTACCAATGCTTCTATTATTTGCAAACTCACAGAAAATGGAAATGTATGCCAGAAGTTTGCCACAATGACACTAGTATTTCTACAGTACTGATTGCAAATACCTACTCAGTTCACAACGTGCACAATGTCTGACTAATATGCAGCTGCTTTTGAAAGCTCCAAT